>NC_066532.1:5489158-5516658 GCF_024679095.1 Eriocheir sinensis | reverse complement strand
TCCTTAACTTTCTCAGGCGTATCACGTGTCCCATAAACGTCACGAGAGAGAGAGAGCTCTCTCTCTCTCTCTCTCTCTCTCTCTCTCTCTCTCTCTCTCTCTCTCTCTCTCTCTCTCCAAGATAACCTTGTCAGTAATGTCACGGTAGGAGAACACCTCGGTTCCTGCGATCACAAACTAGTGCGCGTTGACATTAGAGCTCAAACATCGGTGACTGAAAATAAAGTAAAGGTGCCCAATTTCAAAAGAGCTAACTTCGTAGAAATCTGAAAACTA
Organism: Eriocheir sinensis; assembly: GCF_024679095.1. Lineage (NCBI taxonomy): Eukaryota > Metazoa > Arthropoda > Malacostraca > Decapoda > Varunidae > Eriocheir > Eriocheir sinensis. Next base: position 5,516,382 of record NC_066532.1, on the reverse strand, counting down.
ATAGATATGCAACTATCAGATGACGGCAATGCAGAGGACGAAATCACTTACTCACTCAGCAGGACACATTTGTCCCCTTGTGCGAGAAGCGAATTAACACTAATAAAGTCCACCTGGTTTAATAGCGAAATTAAACACTCAGTCAAGGAGAGAAAATTGTCTTACAGGTTAAAGAAAGACCAAAGCACGCCCGAAAACATTAGACTTTACAATGATGCCAGGCGACGAGTTAAAAGATTAGTGCATCAGGCAAAGCGTAGATATGAAGAAAATATTGCAGCCAACTGTAAAAATAATCCGAAATCCTTCTTCAGTTACATAAACAACAGAAAGGCGATCAGAAGTGGAATTGGACCTTTAACAACAGCGACGGTGCACTAGTGACTGACAGCCAACACGTTGCAAACCTATTAAATAATTACTTTTCCTCGGTGTTTAATAACAGTCCTCCCACCACCACCACCAACACCAGTACTAATGTAAATCCCGAGCATGCATTGTCTAACTTTGAAATAAAACCCGATGAAGTCCTTAAAGCCCTCAAATCACTTAAAACAAATAAAAGTCCTGGACCTGATAAAGTATATCCAACTCTGCTGAAAGAAACGAAGAGCGAAATACTCTCCTCCCTCACAACCGTATTCAATATGTCCTTGCGACAAGGCATTGTCCCTTCAGATTGGAAAAAGGCTAACGTGACACCGATTTTAAGAAAGGAGACAAAAAGTACCAGGTAATTACAGGCCCATTAGTCTAACTTCGGTTGTAGGTAAGCTACTTGAGGGCATAATTAGAGACAAAATTGTGAGTTACCTTGAAAGCCACTCATTAATTGGAGACTCACAACATGGCTTCCGAAACAAAAGATCCTGCCTATCAAATCTATTAACCTTTTATAACGACCTCTTCACTGTTTATGACGTAACCAAATCACTGGACGTAGTCTATCTTGATTTCCAGAAAGCGTTTGATAAAGTCCCGCATCATAAATTACTTTACAAATTAAAACAAATAGGTATTGACGGTCAGGTAAACCAATGGATCGCGAATTGGTTGAGCAACAGACAACAAAGAGTAGTGATTGACGGATTTAACTCAGAGTGGGCGCCGGTCACTAGTGGCGTCCCTCAGGGCTCGGTTCTTGGCCCAGTGCTCTTCATTATTTACATCAACGACGTGGATGTTGGACTCAATAACCGCATTATTAAATTTGCAGACGACACAAAGATTGGTAACTCGGTTCTCACTGACGAAGACAGGCAAAGCCTCCAAGAGGATTTGCACAAAATTTCAGCTTGGTCGGATAGATGGGAGATGCCCTTTAACGTAGACAAGTGCCAGGTCCTTCGTTGGAACGAGGAATAAGAAGTTTGATTACGAAATGCGCGGCGTTAAACTCAAAAGCGTTCAATGCGTCAAGGACTTGGGGGTCAAAATCGCGTCAAACCTCAAATTCTCACAGCAATGCATCGATGCAGCTAATAAAGCGAACAGAATGTTGGGCTTCATTAAAAGAAACTTTTTATTTAAGAATAAAGATGTAATACTCCTCAACAGTTTAGTCAGACACTTGGAATATGCGGTACAGTTTCCCACCATGCAAAGGATATTGCTAAATTAGAAGGTGTTCAGCGTCAAATTATCCTTCCTTGCGCAACAAATCCTACGAAGAAAGGCTTTCTACCCTTAACATGTTCTCTTGAGAAACGTCGCCTCCGAGGAAACTGATCGAATGTTTTAAAATACTTAATGGTTTCACGAATGTAGACAGATCAACATTGTTTATGATCGATGACACTTTGCGCACGAGGAACAATGGCGTAAAACTCAGATGTAGACAAGTAAATTCAGACTGCACCAAATTTTTCTTCACCAACGTTGTAGTGCGAGAATGGAATAAGCTCCCATCATCAGTGGTCCAGTGTAACACGATTGACTCCAAAAATAAGCTCGACCGTCACTTCCTTCAACTTAATATCAACTAGAGTAGAAATGCAACGTTTTGGAGTCTTCTGATTAATGTAAAATCACTTAGGTTTAAGGACAGACCACCAAGTCTGGACCATGGGGTCTGTGTGGTCTGATTTTCTATGTAAATCTATGTAAATCTCTCTCTCTCTCTCTCCACACACACACACACACACACACACACGCGCGCGCGCGATGAATGGCAGGAGGCGTGTCTCCCTGAATGCACGGGCGACACTAAATATGAAAACTTGGAGTATTTAAGATGAAAAAAATAAAATAACTTAGGTTCTGATCCCCTTCACATCAACAGCCGGCCAGGTCGTTCATTTTAGTAGTGGTGGGAGGGGGGGAGAGGGTAGGGAGGTAGCGACTGTAGGAGGAACAAGAGGGTGGGTATTGAGGTGAAGGTAAGGGAGAAGGGTGAAGGGGAGGTAAAAGGGAGGTAATGGGAAGGGAGGAAGATGAAGGGGAAGGCGGGTAGGGACGTGAAGGTAAGGGAAGGTAATGGAAGGGGAGGGTAAAGGAAAGGTAATAGGAGGGGAGGAAGATGAATGGGAGGAGAAAGAGAAAGGGGAGGGAAGAAAAAGATAAAAAGGGAGAGAAGAATAAGGAAGGTGAATATTGAAGAAGAGAAAAAAACAAAGTAGGAAGAGCAAGGAATATGTGAAGGACAATGAAAACGTGGGAAGAGGAAGACAGAAAACAACGAAAATGAGGAGATAGAGGAAGTAGAGGAAGAAAAGAATGACGGTATAGGTAGCGGTGAATGGCAGAGTGAGAGCAAGATTCATCCCTTCAGAGTAATGACGGTATAGGTGGTGAATGGTAGAGTTAGAGGAAGATTCATCCCTTCAGAGTAATGACGGTATAGGTGGTGAATGGTAGAGTTAGAGGAAGATTCATCCCTTCAGAGTAATGACGGTATAGGTGGTGAATGGTAGAGTTAGAGCAAGATTCATCCCTTCAGAGTAATGACGGTATAGGTAGAGAATGGTAGAGTTAGAGCAAGATTCATCCCTTCAGAGTAATGACGGTATAGGTAGAGAATGGTAGAGTTAGAGCAAGATTCATCCCTTCAGAGTAATGACGGTATAGGTAGAGAATGGTAGAGTTAGCGCAAGATTCATCCCTTCAGAGTAATGACGGTATAGGTAGAGAATGGTAGAGTTAGCGCAAGATTCATCCCTTCAGAGTAATGACGGTATAGGTAGAGAATGGTAGAGTTAGCGCAAGATTCATCCCTTCAGAGTAATGACGGTATATGTGGTGAATGGTAGAGTTAGAGGAAGATTCATCCCTTCAGAGTAATGACGGTATATGTGGTGAATGGTAGAGTTAGAGGAAGATTCATCCCTTCAGAGTAATGACGGTATATGTGGTGAATGGTAGAGTTAGAGGAAGATTCATCCCTTCAGAGTAATGACGGTATAGGTAGAGAATGGTAGAGTTAGAGGAAGATTCATCCCTTCAGAGTAATGACGGTATAGGTAGAGAATGGTAGAGTTAGAGGAAGATTCATCCCTTCAGAGTAGAGACCATCAAACTTCTTATTTAATGCGACCGAGTTTTATTATAACCAAGAAAACAAAAAGTATAAGAGGAACGTATATGTGAAGGGTTTACACTAACACTAAACAGGTAGAAAAACACCCCCTTACCTATAACAAGGACTAAAAGGTAATGAAAAGTAAGAGTGTGAGGAGACTGCCCATCCGTCAAGCATTTCCCAAGAGTGTCAATAAAAAAAAATAAAAAAATACTACAATACTAAATAATCACTACAAAATCTATATGTAAACTGAAAGGGAAAGACTACACACACACACACACACACACACACACACACACACACACACACACACACACACGTCAAACCCCCCCCCCCCTCCTTACACACACACGCACACTTACTCCCTCCCCTCCTCCCCTTCCCTACCCTCCCACACACACACGTATAGAGTAGCAGAGGTAGGTAAATTGAACTGCAGGTATTGGCAGCGTTGGAGGTGATAGCAGTAGTAGTAGTAGTGGTGGTAGTGGTGGTGGTGGAGGGGTAGGGGATGAAGGGGTAGAAGGAGGGTAGTGCTATAGAGAGGAGGAGGGGTGAAGGGGGGTAGGAGAGTGCCAACCAGTGCCATTCATTAAAGGAAAGGGATACAGGATTGCCAGGGTACACAGCGCCAATCTCCGAGCAGTGACAGGTGTGCAGGGCAGGTAATTCACTGCGTAGAGGTATTTCATGACACCTGCCGGGCCGACCAGGTGAGCGGGCGAGGGAGACGGAGATGTAAGATACGGAGGAAGGAAATGGGATGGATGGAGATGAAATGGAGGTAGTCAGGAGAGGAAAGGGTGATAAGAGAGAGAGGTACATAATGATTAAGAGAAGGGAAAGGGTGGAGATGGAGAGGAAATTATGAACAAAGGAAGTGGAAATAAAATAATCGTAGAAAAAAAAACATGGACGAAGAGGAAGAGGAAATAATGACAGAGAAAGGAAAGGACACAAAAGAACGTGGAAAGAAGAAAAGGAGAAGGATAGCAAGCAATGATAAAGAGGAGAAAGAGGGAAATGAAATGAAGCAAGAAGGAAATAACGTGGAAGAGAAAAAAAAAACAATGGAATAATAGGAACGAATATGCGAAAAACAAACATTAAAGAAGAAAATAAAGGTGGTAATTATTGAAGGAAAAACACGAAAATTACAGGTAAAAAACAATGGAAGAAGAACAAGATGAGCTACAACAACAACAACAACAACAGTAATAAGAAAAAGAACAATAACAACAACAACGAGAAAAATAACGAGAAAAAGAACAACAAACACTAAGGAAGAAAAGAAAAACAAAAAGGTGATAATTAATACAGGTAAAAAAAAAACAAGTAAAATACAGGTAAAGAGAGAGAGAGAGAGAGAGAGAGAGAGAGAGAGAGAGAGAGAGAGAGAGAGAGAGAGAGAGAGAGAGAGAGAGAGAGAGAGAGAGAGAGAGAGAGAGAGAGAGAGAGAGAGAGAGAGAGATTGTGCGTTGTCTGGCAGTGTTGTGGCGACGGAGTAAGCGTGGGCGGGGGGGGGGGGAAGAGGAGGAGGAGGGGAAGGAGGAGGGGGAAGAGGAGGAGGAGGAGGAGGAGGAGGAGGAGGAGGAGGAGGAGGAGGAGGTGGGTTCGCTTGGCAGTCAGTGCATTGCCTTTGTATTGATTTTCAGGAGGCACACCTGGGAAGGAGTGCCTGCTCTCTTCTCTCTCTCTAATACGTCACGTTATAATCGCCTTTTTCTCTGTTTATTTACTTATTTACGCCATGATTTTATTGTTGTTGTTGCTGTTGTTGTGAGTTATATGTATTTCAATTATGTGAGGGGAGGGTGTGTGTGTGTGTGTGTAAGAGAGAGAGAGAGAGAGAGAGAGAGAGAGAGAGAGAGAGAGAGAGAGAGAGAGAGAGAGAGAGAGAGAGAGAGAGAGAGAGAGAGAGAGAGAGAGAGAGAGAGAGAGAGAGCAGACAGGCAGACAGACAAACAAAGAAACTTAGGTACAGACAACAGTAGCAGTAGTAGTAGTAGTAGTAGTAGTAGTAGTAGTAGTAGTAGTAGTAGTAATAGTAGCACAATAATAATAATAATAATAATAATAATAATAATAATAATAATAATAATAATAATAATAATAATAATCATGAAAAAGAATAAGAATGAAAATAAAAAACAACATTACCACCACCACCACCACCGCCACCAACCCCAACAACAACAACCCCCATCCTGTCCTCCTCCCCCACCCCACCCCACTCTGCCCTGTGCCCTAACAACGTAATAACTCATCACTCTACAATACGATTAGAAGGAGGAGAAGGAGGAGGAGGAGGAGGAGGAGGAGAAAGAAGAGACGAGAAGGAGGTAAAGGCGGGACACGCAGAGCACAACGTGAGAGAGAGAGAGAGAGAGAGAGAGAGAGAGAGAGAGAGAGAGAGAGAGAGAGAGAGAGAGAGAGAGAGAGAGAGAGAGAGAGAGAGAGAGAGAGAGAGAGAGAGAGTTTCCTACCCCCCTTTCAGCGTCCATTCCTCCTCCTCCTTCTCCATGTTTGACCTTGAACACATGCGTCTTATCCTCTTCCTGCCCTTTCCTCTCCTCCGAAGTCTCTCTCTCTCTCTCTCTCTCTCTCTCTCTGGCGGTAACAGTGAAACGTGCATGTCTTTCCCGTAGAGTTTCATCTCTTATATAAGCATTTCCGGTTATGTTTTGAGTTATCGTGGCTTCATATTCAGTCCCTCTTCGTTCTAATTATTTCTTTACAACGTTATTCGCTATGTATTCACCCCGCCCCCTTTCTATTACGTTCAAATTTCCGTTGTATTTCGTTCGTTGCGACTGATTTCTGTAAGCATTTCCATTCTTCTTTTGTTTAATCGCTGATTTATATTCGTTCTCTCTTCGTTTTAAGTATTCCTCTACAACGTTATTCGCTATGTATGTATTCACCCCCCCCCCCCCTTTTATTACGTTCAAATTTCCGATTTTTTTACATTACGTAATTCACTATTCACTGTTTTCATCCCTCCCCTCCCAATTACGTTCGAATTTGCGTTCTATTTCAATACGTTATTCACTATTCACTATGTAATTATCCCCCTTTTCTATTACGTTCAAATTTGCGTATCATTTTATTATGTTATTCATTATGTAATCATCACCCCCTTCTGTTACGTTCATATTTGCGTTCTATTTTGTTCGTTGTGACCGACTACGCGTTCAATACAACTTATACGAAAGTGCCCTTTGAAGTCTTATATATTTCGTTGTAATATTGTATATCCCCACTCCTTCCTATTACGTCATTTGTTATGTATTCAACCCTATCTATTACGTTCAAATTTGCGATCTTTTTCGTTCGTTGTGACTGACTACGCGTTCAATACATCCTCTAGTAACATATTCCTCGAAGCCTTATATATTTCGCTTTTATATTCAATACATTATACGTCAGGTATTCATATAAAAGCATACACGATTTCCTCCACTAAGTATTGCAACGGTGCATGACTCGCTAGAGGGGAAAAAAAAAGAGGCAATCAGATAACTTATGAGGAGGCGAGAGCAAGAACGTAACATGTCTTGGCAGATCATAGACACATTATATTTTTGTCTGTTTTAGGGTAATGGGATCTTGAGGGAATAACTGGCAGGGGAAGAGGAACGAGGGAGGGTTGGGTAAATGGCTGGCAGGGTAGAGAAGGGTAATACAACAGGGTATGCAGTGCTATAGAGGCAGTAGTGTATGTAGGAGTAGTATGTAGGAAAGAGAGGATATATAAATGGATTGGAAAGTTGTGTATGGAGGTATGGACTAGGAAAGTTAACTGTGGTAAAGGGAAGGGGTGGATAAGAGTGGATGAAGGAGGAAAGGTAGATAAGTAAGGCGGCAAGGTGGAGTGAAGGGTGGTACAGGGAAGGAGTTGGAAAGAGTATGGAGGAAAGGATGTGGATGTGGAGTAGAGAAGGAAGAAACAGGAGTGGAAAGTGGATGGGGGAGGGTTGCGGAAGACACGTGGAGTGAAGCGTGGCATGGAAGGGCCGTAGAGTAACCCACAAAACACGGCGGAAGGAAATTGTTGCCCCTCCTCCTCCTCTTCCTCCTCCTCCTCCCTCCTCGTGTGTTTACATCCCGCGCTGCCGAGGCTACGCTTGTTTATACCAGGACGAGGCGGCGAGTGTCTGACACCTACGCCTCACAAGGGACGCCTCAGAGGAAGGAGAGAGAGAGAGAGAGAGAGAGAGAGAGAGAGAGAGAGAGAGAGAGAGAGAGAGAGACTATGCCTATTGTCAATGCCCTTCGTCCCATGCTTCCAGTTAACTAAATATACCTGTTAGTATAGCGTCCCATTGCCTATACAAACCCCTACACACGAGGACGTCACCTCATGAGCCCCTAGTGAATGATATGCCTCGTGCCTTCCCCATAGACTTCAGTAGCATTCCAGCCACTTCCTGTCACTGCTCCCGCCCCAAAAATCTCCCCTCCCCCGGTCTCCGTGCAGCTGTTCCTCCCTAGAACCCGAAGGTGAGCGCCCAGCTGGAGCCTGAATATCACCCTTCCAAGAACGAGGCTGCTGCTCCCGTGGCCACCCCTGGGATGCTGTCTTGTTCCTTCTCTTCCCGCCCTGACCACAACTGCTGCCACTCAAGTTGTCTTCATCCCCCACCCCTTCAGTCACCCACCAAGACCTTGAACCCTCCCCTAATAGACAGGGAACCAATTACCTGCTGCTGCTGCTGCTGCTCGTCATTTTTAATCATGCTTCATCCATTCACAAGGGTCATCCATACAATTTGTTTAAAGTTCATGAATTTTATTTTGCAATTTTAGTATTTTTTACAAAAAATATTCTTGTATAAACATTTAATACAAAAACTTGGTTGCATTGATGGCATCAATACCTGACAAGTCAGGCGATCTTAGAGCATACAATATGTACAATATAACTTACTATAAATATAACTTTAAATTACAATTTTACTTACAACTTCTCTTAGAGAAAATACAATAACACTGGCCAGCCCGAGGGTGGGCAATGTTTGAGAGGCTTTGGTGAGATTAGCGTGCGCGAGGCACCAGGGGGGGGGGGGTGGAGGGAGGGGGGTAGCACCGTTCAGGACGACAGCCTGAGGGCGCCGCCCCGACACCAGGGAGGCGGGGCCCGGGGCGGAGCTGCGAGGTATGGCGACCAGCGCCTTTGGATGGGACATAGACAACACTACACGAGGCCAGGGACTGACAGGACATCAGCACACTACCCGCCTCCCGTCCGTCAAAACTCTGACTCGGACTCCCGAGACGCGTCGCTGCCCGTGGAGTGCTTGTCTAAGGAGGCGGCGTCGCTGTCCATGTGGGGGTCTGAGAGCAGGCCCATGGGCCCTAGGGAGCCAGCCATGCATCCGATGAGTCCAGCACCGGAGTCCTTGGGGCCCATGAGCCAGGGGTGCTGCAGGATCTGCTCTAGGGAGGGCCTGTCCTCGGGCTGGTGGCTGAGGCATTGGCGGATCAGGTCCATGCAGTCATTGGAGATGGGGATCCTGAAGGTGACTCTCGCGGCAAGAATCTGGAAGTCTTGCGCGAAGGGAATGTCGCCACAGACCATGTCGTACAGGAGGATGCCGAGGGACCATACTGTCGCAGGGCCGGCCAGGTACTGGTTGTGCTGGATCCACTCTGGGGGGGCGTACACCTTGGTGCCTGCAAAGAGGGAAAAAGAGCTGGTCAGTGACCTGTGGGAGGCGTGGCTAGACAGCTAACACTCAAGTCACATACTCGCGATACATACAAACAACAGCTGGACGGCCAGTGCGTCAACCTGAGCTTTCTTAGTGTTACACGCTGAGTCTGGCAAGTGTATAAAAGGGAACTGGGGTGGTGACGACAGCGGAGGGTCGCGTGAGCTGGTGTCTGGCTACGCGCCACCATAACCCGACTCCCGGCGCCGCTCCGACCCGCCACTGTGCCACCGACCCCCAAGGTGACGCCCGTGACGCGGACCCACCCGTACACACACACACACACACAAACATACAAACATACAGGGCAAGAAACTCACCTCCGTCAAAGTCTGTGTAGATGTGGTCCTTGAGGAAGGCTCCGGAGCCGAAGTCAATCAGCTTGAGCACCTTCCTGCCTTGTCTGTCTGTGGTGATGAGGAGATTCTCGTCCTTGATGTCTCTGTGGATGACCCCCGCGGCGTGGCACTGGCGCACCACGTCCACCACCTGGCGGAAGAGGTATCGCGCCTCGGGCTCGGGGACGGCCTTGCGCTCCGTGATGTAGTCAAAGAGGTCCTTCACATCCTCGGGCCGCTCCATTACGATGATGAAGCAATCAGCGTGTTCGAACCAGTCGATGAGCTTGATGACGCCCGGGATGTGGCACACCTTCCGCAGCAGACAGATCTCCAGTGGCACCTTCTCGCCGTTAATCTGGGGAGGAAGAAAGACACTCGTCAGCCAGGCGTGTCATCACGGGTCGTGAAGTCATGAGCCGTGCCAGCGTCGCAGACGGACGCCAGGCACAGCCATGCTATTCCTGTACCGCCAACAATCCAAAGTTTATTTCAGGAAGCCGTATCCGGCTACTTTCACTTGGCAACTGGCACGAGTCTGACTGGTGTTTGGCAACTGGACTCCCTCAGCCTCACACAAGTTTTCCCTGACCCACCCACAGCAACTCATTGCGCTTAGGCAAAAAAAAAGCTAAAATTCGTCGAATCCCACCACCTTGGGCCCGCCAGGCTTGGCTGGGGGGCCGCCGTGTCCTCGCAACGCAACAAACGTGCAAGACGAAGTGTGTCAAGTGTGGAATTGCATAAACTAGGGAAGGCCGGACGGGACTGGAAGAAGTGGGTTTTACCCGCCACACTAACCCCCCCCGCCCCCACATCAGCCCCCTCGGCGCCTGTCCAGTCACCATGCGCTGGCCACTGTTGCCGATTACCAATATCCATCAAGTGATCACGCGTCCACCAACACACCAAACACGCATGAAACTGTCATTTGTTTACATGGGAATAACTAATCTAGAGCTTGACGGCAACTTGGCAGCGAGTCCTTGGGAAGCATCCTTCACGTTGGGCTTGACCCCAAGACCACTCCCCCTCCCCCTGCACCTTAAACGTCCCCTACATACACCAACACACCTTAACACCAATATCACCAATCACGACCTCTCACGATATATTCTAATGTTAACACGTAGATCCACACCAGACACTTGTCACCCATTTACGTAAGCACCAGCGCGCGAGCCGCCAGCAACACAAAAACTATCACCAACAACGTCACTGCCCTGCTTCCACCTCATCATTGATCTTCCTAACAATATGAAATGACTGCACTGTTTTCAATATGACACACACACACACACACACACACACAGTTGCGTTACACTCCACCACCATCTCCCTACTTCACTTGGTATTTTCCCCTTCACTGTTGTGCTGCACTTTCTAGGCCGACGCAAAACACGTCCCCACTGTACACACACACACACACACACACACACACACACACACACACACATTTAGCACTGTTCTAGCGATTCTTGATATTTCCAAGTTTTCGTTTTAACACTGAAATCTATGCGTTGGGAGTCCAAATCACAAACCACCTTCAATAAATATAAAACAACTGTTTCCTAACATGACACTTCCTTACACTTTACCAAACACACACACATACACCTCGTCAAATCACCTTGCCCCCAACACTAACACACACAACAAACGTCACCTACATATTTTCTAACATTACACTGCCCTCCAACACACACACATAAACACCACCTCAGCTCACCTTGCCCCAAACACACACAAACATGACACTGCCCAACATATCACCAAACACACAAACACTCATGACACTGCCATGCACATCACCAAACACCCAAACACACATGACACTGCCCTGCACATCACCAAACACACATGACACTGCCCTGCACATCACCTAACACCCAAACACACATGACTGCCCTGCACATTACAAAACACACATGACAGCCCTGCACATCATCAATTATACACAAACACACAATACAAACACCGCCTCAGCTCACCTTGCCCCAGGAGGCCACTTTGTTCTTGGCCACTTGCTTGATGGCCACGGGCAGGTTGTCTTTGACTCTCACGCCAGCGTAGACCCTCCCAAAGCCGCCCTCGCCGAGCACATCGTCCACGGTGTACTGGAGCTCGAAGGGAAGCTGCGAGTGGTGGTGGTGGTGATGGTGGTGGTGGTGATGATGGTGGTGATGGTGGTGGTGGTCGCGATGTGCCAGCGCCACTGTAAAGAGGAAATGAATGCCCTGTTAGTATTGACAGGTGTGGAGGGGGGGTTGCACTAATGGACAGGTATTTCACAGGTAAGACATTTTCACAGGTAGGTTTTCGCAGGTAAAGTCCGGGACACCAACCTTGTTTAAGCTTTTCCTGCGGGATGCCCATGACGGGGCCGGAGTTCAGGTAGTTATTCACTGAGCTGATCACTTTGAACATGTTTTCCACTGTAGTCGCCACTGCCGTGGACGTCACCGGGCCGGAGTAAATAATATCCAAGTGCGGCGCGGGGTCCGGAGAGGGCAAGGACTAGCACAGCGGGGCAGGAGAGGAAGCAGCGCACACTTCCGCGCTCGCCGTGGTACTGATGTTCGTGGCGGGGAGGCCAAGCTTATATGGCGCCGTGTTCATCCGCCACATTTGTCAATACTCGCGGTATTTGCTGTATTTTGTTGTGAATTGGTGTGGATGTGATGCAAGTAACAGTAAATGGACGATGGAAAGTCATGACATAACGGGCAAATAGGGTATTTGTTCACCAGACGAGGCACTAGGTCGCCGCGCGGAGGTGTACTGTCTCGCTGGGCCGCGCCGCGCCTCCGTGACGTCACCAGCCTGGTATTCAATACAAACGCAAGGAAGGCTGCATACGCACACACCGCGGCCAGGCAGGGTGTTCCCGTGATGCTCAAAAACATCAATTGTTCATTGCATTCATTGCCTCCCCCGGGCGGCGCCGCGGCGGGCGGGGGGCGGCCAGCGCGGCGCCCGTGTGGATGGACTGGCCAGGAATTCGGGCGGCGTGGGCAGCCCAGCAGCCAGTCCGTTAGGCGTGACGACGGAGGGCAAAACCCACCCTCACAGCAGCCCGAGCCGCAGCTCGCTCCCCTTCGCCAGGCCTCGCCATGTCATCTCGCCCCCCGCCCCCCTTCCCTACAAGCACAGCACCCAGCCTCAGCACGCTGGAGGTGGGCGGCGCCGCCGCCGCCACCGTCATGCGACGCCGCCGACGCCCACGGCGCGGGCCTCCTGCCGCTGACATTTGGCCGCCTGGAATCCGGACGGACGCTGCCACAACATTGAGCGTCCGGGAGCCCGGCGGGGCGGGGCGGGGCAGGGGGCGGCTGCCGCTGCATTCGGACCCAGCTTTATCGACCTGCCTGCCAGCATCTGCTGAGATTAGGTCCCGGGGGGGAGTGTGTGTGTGTGTGTACAAACATCACGGGACATGTATCCTCCGTATAGTAGTCAGGTGGAGGTGTGAGGCAGGCGGGGCATGGCTCTCAGGCCCACACAACACCACTCGGCACCACCTTGCCTGCATGATGTGTGTGAGCGTGACTGTCCCCGCCCGACCTTCCTGCCGCTGCCCCACTACTTTCCCTATACCCTTGTGCTGCCACATCACGCCCCACTACCCACCCCCACCCCACCCCCTCACCCCTCCCCACCCCTACACCCCCACACTGCACCTTATCTGCACCATACATCGAGCATCGTACTCTGATCGCCGCCCTGACTTCGCTCGCAGCCTCCCTCGCACCCTAACTTGTGACACGCGGTGGAGACGGAAGGAAGGGAGGGACGGAGAGGGAGGGGCGGCGCGGGTACACATACATGAGGCGGGAGGCTGAGAACCGAGGATGAGGGACTCTGGGAGGGAGGGCGAGGCAATAGGGGGACGAGGGAGCAGTGGGGGTGGGGGAGGGCAAAGACCTGAGCCATGGCCGTCTGGGGTCTGGCGCGGCGAGGGTCTGGGCCACGTGGTCGGTTAGTCCTCGTAGGGTGCACAGTGCGTCCTAATTCTTCCATTCAGGGCCCTGGACGGTGAAACCTCCTTCCCTCCCTCTTGTTACTAGGCGGGGGGAGGGCATAGCGGTCACCTATTCCTTGTGACTTTCTCATCTACATCTTTCATGATCCTGTAATTGCCATATTTCACTCCTATTCCTCCTATATATCCTTATTAATCTACATATTGCTCATGATTTATCTTCCTCTTCTCTCTTTACGGTCTGTGTACTCCACTTTATCCTCTATTCTTCTATACCATCTATATCTAATTTTTTCATGATCTTATAATTGCCTTTTTTCGCTTACTCATCTTCTAGTTTAGCCTTTTTGATCTACATATCTTTTTGTTTATCCTTTATCTTCCTCTCTTCGTTCTTTCTATCCTCTCTCTACTCCACTTTATCCCTCTCTTCATTCTTTCTATCCTCTACCTACTCCATATTATCCTTTCTCCCTCTATAAACCTCTATCACAACAAAACACACGAGGCACCACAAAGAGAGATCAACGTAGCTCCTAACTACTCCAATTTATCCTTTCTTCTCCTTCTATAAACCTCTGTATCACAACAAAACACACATGAGGCACCACGGAGAGAGATCGACGTGGCTCCTCTGCGATTTCCTTCCTCTGGGCCATCCCCGCATCTTGCCCTGTCAGCATCCCAACGGCGCATCCGACACAAACATTTCCCTGGGCATCCCCGGGTGATAGCAGCACTTCCGATTTAGCAAGATAGCATTTCCCCAGCGCTCTCTCTCTCTCCCTCTCACTCTTCACCACCTACTCACATGATCCAATTCCACGTATCAGCCAACCTTTTTTCTCCACCTGTACGCCCAAACGCATTTCCGATCATTAAAACGCTAAATAAACCGAGGGACAAAACATGACAGGCAGGCGATAGGTTCTTAAAGGGAAAAAACGTTCTCAGAAGTGGAGGGAGAGTCGGGGGGAGAGAGAGAGAGAGAGAGAGACGAGGATTTCCCGCCAAGTCAGAGCCAGGCAGGGCAAGTCTCGGCCCGTGCTGCCACCTGTCGGTTCCCGCGCGCGCCACCACACCTCTCCGCCACCACCACCGCCGCAGCCAACCCAGAAGGCCCCCGACCGACACTTGTGATGTAACCGAGACTGACCGGGAATTTTGAAGGAGTGGCTGGTGTTATGATGATAAGGCTGACTCTCTCACACACATATGCTCACTCTCTCTCTCTCTCTCTCTCTCTCAGTTTTAAAGAGACCTTCCACCTGAAATTCATGTCTCGTAGCGTGTCTTACTGTTGAATGAAGTGATATATGGCGAGGGAAAGTGTGTGTGTGTGTGTGTGTGTGTGTGTGTGTGTGTGGGAGCGGAGAGAGAGAGAGAGAGAGAGAAGGTAGGGTGATGGCGTTGTGTAATATTGGAGATTGTTATCCTTACTATTTACTGTTGCCATAGCAGTAGTAGTAGTAGTAGTAGTAGTGATAGTAGTAAGGGATAATCTACGCGTCGCTTCTTTCATTCAAACTCAACATCCACTTCCCTTTTCATAATTTAAAGTACACTAGTCAGATAATCATAAACATACACATCAACCAACCTTACATAACATGCCAACATTCACACTCTATATTTTTTTCTTCTTCAAATAGTAAGGAGCATTCTAAACACAAATATGTACTTTCCATTCAAATTAGTAACACCCCTTTTTTACTTTTAATAAGCTGCAGTGCTCCGAAGGTTACAACATCAGCATCACACATCAGCCAACCTTACACAATATTACATTTTACACTTTAACGTCGGGCTTTCTTCACTACTTTCTACTACGATCCTCTCAAGACTCTGCCCCGCCCTTCTTCGTCTCCAAGTTAGCGTGTAGGTGCAGTGTAGAGGGTGTAGACTTGCTGTGTATCTCTCTCTCTCTCTCTCTCTCTCTCTCTCTCTCTCTCTCTCTTTTACTCGCCTTGCCTCCATCCATGTCTCCATCCCTTCGCCCCGCCCTTTCTCTCTCTCTCTCTCTCTCTCTCTCTCTCTCTCTCTGGAAGCCACGTGGTAACTGAACTCAATATCAACCGAGGCGAGCCCGTGGAACTAGGTCACGGCAAGTATCCTCTCTCTCTCTCTCTCTCTCAACTCAGCCTTTCACTCTTTTAAATTTCTACCCCCCCCCTCTCTCTCTCTCTCTCTCTTTCTCTCTCTCTCTCAACTCATCCTTTCACTCTTAAAATTCTACTCCCCCCCCTCTCTCTCTCTCTCTCTCCCTCGTCGCACATTGCTCTTGAGAACACTTCGGTATTTAAATCTTATTACGCGCCATCCCGTCCCTTTAAAAACTCGCGCGCAGGTGTTTTAAAAGTCGACTTAGTGGCGGGCTGATCGCTGGACGAGGAACGGGAGGGAACTAATGACAGGGAGTACAGACACCCAGGAAGGGATACGGGAGAGAGTGGGAGAAGTTAAAAACACTAACTTGAACGCTTGAAGAGAAGTAGAAAGAGATCGGATAATGATAATGTGAAATATAGACACCCAGAAAGGACAACTTGAGTGAAAAAAATAAAATTGTCGATTAAACCACTTACTATCAAATTTTAAATACACACTAGTTTGTCACTTCTTCAGGTAAAACAACTCAAGAAACACCTGTATTCGAGTAACACCCACAGAAGTACTACTCACCAAAGTAAAATCTAGATAAGTAACACTAACATCAGTACTATCTACACGAGTAACACCACGTAAGACTTTATATTATCTTACGTAACGCCCACACAAATAAAACCAATAGAACAGCAGCACCATCAGTCACTCACACAGTCAGCAACACCTACTCAAAAACACATAAATAACGCCATAAACAAAACATTACCTACAATAACACGAGGTAAATCTACTACGCACTACGCCCACTCCCTCTACGCTTGTCCCTTCCTTCCCTTCCTCCCCACCCTCACCCCATATCCCACCCCATCTCCCCCAGTAACAGGGCCCATACATATTCTTGAACATTTCGGCGCCCAAGCACACATATTTGACAAGACTTTCATTTCGTAGGAGTTTTGGGCATTTCCAGGGGTAGCCTCATAACCCTAGTGGTAGTCTGATTCTTCTTTCGTACCATGAAGCTAAAAGAACACTCATTATAACTCAAATGATCTCCTTTTTAGCCTTTGGAAGTAGTTTATGTGAGGTGAAAGCGTCTGGCAAGGTTTTCGCATAAGTTTTGGGATTTCGTAGGAGACTGGGGCATTTCCAGGGGTAGTTGTATGACCCTGGTGATAGTTTGACCCTTCCCCTGTACCGTGAACCTAAAAAAAACATTCATTAGAACCCGACTGATCTCCTTTTTAGCCTTTGGAAATAGTTGATGCGAGAGGTGGAAACGTCTGAGAACACCGAACAGAATCCTATACTCAAACCATGCCCTGAAGCGACTGTCCCTAACCCCCCCTCTGTCTGCCCCCCCTGTAGGCCTAACACATGACGCAGGGAAGTCTGGGAGAGGAGGACGAGGAGGAGGAGGAGGAGGAACAGATGCTACACGTGGTTTGGTAAGTCGCTTAGCAACAAGTTCCTCCCCTTCCCTTATTGTGGGAGTGGTCCGTAGTGCCCCCCCTCCCCCCCTTTACCTCCCTCCCTTTCTCTCCCTTCCCATCGCCGGGGGGGGGGGGGAAGGGAGGAGGCAGGTGGTGGTGACGAAGTTTCCCTTGGTAGAGAGAGAGAGAGAGAGAGAGAGAGAGAGAGAGAGAGAGAGAGAGAGAGAGAGAGAGAGAGAGAGAGAGAGAGAGAGACTGACTGTGTTGTTACTGAGGTAGCCACGTGCGTGTGTGTGTGTGTGTGTGTGTGTGTGTGTGTGTGTGAGAGAGAGAGAGAGAGAGAGAGAGAGAGAGAGAGAGAGAGAGAGAGAGAGAGAGAGAGAGAGAGAGAGAGAGAGAGAGAGAGAGAGAGAGAGAGAGAGAGAGAGAGAGAGAGAGAGAGAGAGAGAGAGAGAGAGAGAGAGAGAGAGAGAGAGAGAGAGAGAACAGACAGACAGACAGAGAGATTTAAACCCCTTGCATAACATTGAATTCCTCTCTAGGGACACGATAATGACCTTGGTTCAACGCCCTATCAACAAATTTACGATCGATTTACTTGACTAATTATCTGCCTACCTCTCTATCTCCCTATTCTCCCTTTCTACTCTATCCAACTACCTATCTACCAGCCCAATTAACTCTATATTACCTGCCGATGGAGTTTTTTTTTTACCCTTAATTAATCCCTTCAACATTCCCTATCGATCTATTACTGCCTATCTTATTTCCGTCAGTCTTATTTCTGTTAATCTAATTTTTTTATCTTATTTCTGTCAATCTTATTTCCGTCAATCTTATTTCTGTCAATCTTATTCCCGTCAATTTTATTTCCGTCAATCTTATTTCTGTCAATCGTATTTCCGTCAATCTTATTTCTGTCAATCGTATTTTCGTCAATCTTATTTCCGTCAATCTTAATTCTGTCAATCTTATTTCTGTCAATCTTATTTCTGCCAACTACCCTGTCAACCTGCTTCCATACCTCTTACTATCTATCTTATTACTGTCAATCTTTTTTTTAACTATTAGTATTCCCTTTAAACTTCCCTATCAATCTATTTACATACCCACCTAATTCATAGAGCCAATGTTACCTGACTATCTATCTACCTGTCTAACTAATTATTAAGCATAACTTATTACCTTGGAGAGAAAAAGTAAAGAAAAATAGATATAGAAGAGAGGAAAGAGAAGTGTTAAACTAATCTAAGTGACAAATAAAACTAATCTACTTTTATACTTAATCCCCTGTTTGTCTGATTTTACTTATCAAATGAATTAGCACGAGAAAAAACACATCAACGCAAGTGTCAAAAGATCAAGGTATGTGTATGCGTCCTGCGTATGTGTGTGTGTGTGTGTGTGTGTGTGTGTGTGTGTACTCCGAGGGTCAGGCAACGTATGGCGAGGCTTACACACACACACACACACACACACACACATACGCAGTCATAGGCCGTAAATGGTCAC
This sequence comes from Eriocheir sinensis, assembly GCF_024679095.1. NCBI lineage: Eukaryota > Metazoa > Arthropoda > Malacostraca > Decapoda > Varunidae > Eriocheir > Eriocheir sinensis. The sequence goes on along the minus strand of NC_066532.1, from coordinate 5,497,777 downwards.
CCAGCAACAGTGTGGGACGTAGGGGGGAGGGGACAAGGGGGATGGGGGGGAGGGTGACGGTAAGGGAGGGTAACAGTGAAGGGAGAGAAAGAGAGAGAGAGAGAGAGAGAGAGAGAGAGAGAGAGAGAGAGAGAGAGAGAGAGAGAGAGAGAGAGAGAGAGAGAGAGAGAGGGGCACCCACACCACACCCGTCTATGTCTTTCCTCACAACAGTTGTCAGGAGGGAACATGGAGAGAAAACGCCCCTCCCTTTCCTCTCCCTCCCTTTCTCTCTCCCTCTCCCTCTCTTTCTCTCCCTTCCTTCCAATCATCTCTCCCTCCTCTCTCTCCTGCTTGCCTGTGTCTATTTCCCCTCATTTTTCTCTCCCTTTCTTTTTTTTTTCCTCCTCCCTTCTTTTCTCCATTTCTCCCTCCCTCTCCCTTTTCCTTCCCTCTCTCCCTTTTCTCTCTCTCTCTCTCTCTCTCTCTCTCTCTCTCTCTCTCTCTCTCTCTCATCGTGTTCAATCGAATTATATTTTCATTTTCACGTATCGTCATTTTTTTCCTTTTTCACGCAATAATTTGTTTACTGACGTGTGTGTGTGTGTGTGTGTGTGTGTGTGTGTGTGTGTGTGTGTGTTTGGGAACGAAATTAATGGTGCGATACGGCGTTTTGGCAGCTCGCACACACACACACACACACACACACACACACACACACACACACACACACATACACACACACATATTTCTCAACTGGCCCCCCGAAGTTATCTAACCAACAAAATAATGATGAGACAATAAAAAAAACGAACAACTTATAGATTTAAATGTTCCTTAGCCTCAAGAGATCCTAAAACACAAACTTTCACTGGTAGTACCTAAGAATACCTGAGTTTCTATCATATAACAATTCTCAGGTAAGCTAACACTCATACCCTCTATATAAGGAAGAAGGAAAAAAAGGATGGAAGGCGTAGAAAAGTGCTTTGAAAAGGAGTAGGGGGAGAAAGGTGAAAGGGAAAGAAGGGAAGAGAAGGCGGAGTGAAAAACAGAAAAATAGTATTAGAATTTCCTTGCTTAAATAAAATAAAAATATGGACTAAGTAAATCATGTTCAGTTAATCCCTAAATATTAAAGATCCCAGAACACGTCAATCTTAATCAGCACGAAACTAGAACCGAAAACTACCTGTGCGCATAAAAAAAACAAAAAAACAAGGCAAATCAACCAAACTATACTGATTCGTTTTATATCTCCAATAACTTTAAGGTCACCGATCCCACAACACGTGAATCTAATCAGCACGGAGCATGAACCTAAAAATACCTACACGAGTAAATATATTCAAAAGGAGAAAGTTGGAAAGTTTCGTTTAGTCGGCGCAACATCAGTGGTCATATGCCGGCCAAGAGGAGAGAAAGATAACCTAACAGAACGCTACTAATTACTTTTAAATCCCCTATATAGTCTTGAGGTCACTGAGCCCACAACACGTGAATCTAATCAGCACGGAGCATGAACCTAAAAATACCTACACGAGGAGATATTCAAGAGGAAAGAAAGGTAACACAATAGAACCCAAGTAACTAGTTTTAAATACCCTATAATCCCAAGGTCATCGATCCCAGGACACGTGGCTGCAATTTTCATATAAACAACGCTAAGAGGTACCTGTGTGAGCGCCGGTATTTAAAAAAGGTAAGCTAGGATAGGATACTCTAATAAGATGCTTAGTTCCCAATTATGTTCAAGTAAACGATATAGCCACCACGAGGGAGGGAAGGAGTAGGGGAGGGAAGGAAGGGAAGGGAGGAGAGGATGTATGGAGGGAAGGAAGGGAAGGGAGGGGAGGGTGTATGGGAGGAAGAGGAGGGAGGGAAGGTAAGGGAGAGGAGGGTGTGTAGGGGAAGGAGAGGAGGGATCTACACTTTTAAAACACACAAGAATACCCGTGAAAACCTAATTAGCAAGACAGGTAAACAAGAAAAAGCTAAACTAAGACAAAAAAAGTCATTGTCTCGAAGTAAACCATCTAAAAATTTATCTATCGCCCTCCGTGATATATATTGTCCACTTGCAAACGCCTCAGAATTCATGTGTCTCTACCAGTGTGATATATTTTCCACCCCCAAACACCTAAGAATTCCTGTCTCTACCTGCGATACATTTTCCACCTAAAAACGCCTAAGAATTCATGTGTCTCTACCAGTGTGATATATTTTCCACCCCCAAACACCTATGAATTCCTGTCTCTACCTACAACAAAAAACTATCAGTCAATCAATCTACCTGAGATACATTTTCCACCTAAAAACGCCTAAGAATTCCTGTGTTTATCTACCTCTCTGTTATATTATTCACCTCAAAACACCTAAAAATTCAGTAAATGTGTACGTATCAGTGTGCATATCTCTCCCTCTCTACATACCGCCACATGCAGCATCTCGTGAGGTTATAATGTATACCCACAACTTAACAAATAATTAAGAACTCCGGTAAGTGTGTGTCTACCTGTATGCGCCTCTCTCTCTCTCCCTGCCTCCCACCACGTGCAGCATCCCGCCCCTCAAGGCTGCCCCGCGTCGCCTCCCCATGATGGACGAGCCACGAGGAGAGAGAAGCTTCTGAGCCGCTTTCGTTTCCAGACCATCGACGGACACGTGGGAGGGAGTTGTGGCGGGAAAGAGCCGCCGGTGGGGACTAGACGTAATGGGAGAGTGGGGGAGGGGCGTGGAGGGAGGGGGGAGGCGTGGGGAGTGGGTAGGGGCGGGGGTCCATGGGAGGAATGCCCGCTAGGGAATGACGGAGAGTCTGGGCGGTGAGGGAGGGAGGAAAGGTAAGGGAGGGAGGGTGTTGGGAGGGAAGGGAGGAGGGAAGGTAAGGGAGAGGAGGGTATGTAGGGGAAGGAGAGGAGAGAAGGAAGGGAAGGTGTAAGGTAGAGGAAGGACGGGAGAGCAGGGTGTAGGGGAGGGAGGGAAAAGAAGGGAGGAGAGGAAGTTAAGGGAAGGAAGGGAAAGGAACGGAGGGCTTGAGGGTGTGAGGGAGGAAAGAAGGAAGGAAGGGAAGGTAAAGGTGGGAGAGGTAGGGAAAGGAGGAGGGATTGTTAAGGGAAGGGAAAGGAGGAGGAGGAGGAGAGGCGCGTTAAAGGGTGGGAAGGGAAGGAAGACTGGGGAGAGGAGGAAGTTGAAGGAAGGTAAGGGAAAGGAAGGTGAAGGATAGTGAGGGAAAGGAAGGTGAAGGATAGTGAGGGAAAGGAAGGTGAAGAATAGTGAGGGAAAGGAAGGTGAAGGATAGTGAGGGAAAGGAAGGTGAAGGATAGTGAGGGAAAGGAAGGTGAAGGATAGTGAGGGAAAGGAAGGTGAAGGATAGTGAGGGAAAGGAAGGTGAAGGATAGTGAGGGAAAGGAAGGTGAAGGATAGTGAGGGAAAGAAGGGTGAATAAAGGCAAAAGAAAGGAAGGGGAAGGAAAGGGAAAGGATGAAGGGAAAGGAAACACGGAAACATTGAAATGCAAGCAACAGAAAGCGTACTGGCTCATTACGAGATTGCCCGCTCTGGTGATTTAATCTGCTCGACAGCCACTTGGTGCCCGCAGAGCAGATGAAAGCACTTCTGTATTCAGTTTACTCCTAACGCAAAGAAATGACGGTCGATTCGACTTTTGAAGTGAGTTGAAGGTATTCGAATTACTACTTCGGAGGGAAGATTGTTCCAGTGACGGATGACCCGGTTTGAGAGGAAACTCCTGGAGAGGGCAAGGAAAAGGAGGAAGGAAGGATTCCGAAGGAATGATATGAAAGAGGAAGGAGGAAGGGAAAGGAAGGTGGAGAGAACAACGAAAAGGAAGGAGGAATGGATGATACGAAAGAGGAGGAGGAGGAAAGGAAGGCGAGGGAGGGAGAGGAAAGACATATCGGAGAGGTAAGTAAGAAGGAGGGTGTGTGGAGGGAGAGGAGAGGCCTGTGGCAGATCAACACCCCCTTCCCCTAACCTAACCCTCCCTACCTTCCCCTTTCCCCCCTAACCTAACCTAACCTCACCCTCCTCCTTCCCTAACTTCCCCCCTAACCTAACCCTCCCTTCCTTCCCCCCCTAACTTAACCTTCCATTCCCTACCTCCCCCCCCCCCCAGCCCCAGTCATTCAGCCCCGCCCCAAAACAGACCCGACGTGTCCGCCAGGCTGTTGGACCGTCTAGACACGCGGCTCTGGAGGTCAGAAGCCCCAGCCGCCTCGAAATAGACCGGACCACGTGGTATGTTCGTTAAAAGGGGCCAGAGGAGGAGGGGAGGGGGGAGGGAAGGGACGGGAGGAGGCTGAGTAGGAGAGGGAAAGGAAGGGTAAGATGAGGAGGAGAAGGAGGGGGTGGAGGGTGGAATGGAATGAAAGGGGACGTGAGAGAGAGAGAGAGAGAGAGAGAGAGAGAGAGAGAGAGAGAGAGAGAGAGAGAGAGAGAGAGAGAGAGAGAGAGAGAGAGAGAGAGAGAGAGAGAGAGAGACACAGAGAGAGAGAGAGAGAGAGAGGGGGGAAAAGAAGGTGGAGAGTAAATGGAAAGGGGAGGAAGGATGAGAGGACAGAGGAAGGAGGAGGAAGGGAAAGGAAGATGAAGGAAGGAGAGAGAGAGAGAGAGAGAGAGAGAGAGAGAGAGAGAGAGAGAGAGAGAGAGAGAGAGAGAGAGAGAGAGAGAGAGAGAGAGATAGAGAGATAGAGAGAGAGGAAACGAAGGTGGAGAGAAAAAGGAAAAGGAGAAGGAAGGATGAGAGGAAAGAGGAAGGGAGAGGAAGATGAAGGTGAGAGAGAGAGAGAGAGAGAGAGAGAGAGAGAGAGAGAGAGAGAGAGAGAGAGAGAGAGAGAGAGAGAGAGAGAGAGAGAGAGAGAGAAAATGACTTTGAGAGGATTATGAAAGGGGAGGTGTGAAGGTATAATGCTAAGTACACACACACACACACACACACACACACATACACACACAGTTGTTTTCATGTATATTCGCACCCCACGTTGTGTGTGTGTGTATGTGTGTGTGTGTGTGTGTGTGTGTGTGTGTGTGTGTGTGTGTGTGTAGGCCTACGCAGCCATTCTAAAGAGGCCTACGAAGGTCACTGATCCTTGAGGGAATTCCACGCAGACACACACACGCGGGGCGCCTTTAAAGCATCAAAACTATTCCAAGGGTGTCAGCCCTATCAAAACGTCAAAAAGCCTATCTTTTCAAAGCATCCAAAAAGCTGGATCTTATCAAGTTATAAAAAAGCTGAAACTGCCTGGATGTTATCAAATCATCAAAAACACTAGATGGCTTCAAAGCATCAAAAATGGTTCAAATCCAATCAATGCATCCAAAACTTCATATATTTGCAAAATGTCAAAAAACATCTTCAGATCTTTGCAAAACATCAAAACACATTATGTTCAGGTACAGCAGATGAACCACGAGGCGGCACAATAAGATAACAAGATACATATCAATATCAGTCTTTATTTGAAGTGACTTACTTGAACAATAAATAACCTAAGAACCATAAGACTGAAAGAAAAGTGTCATTCCTCCCTCTGAAGACAGGGGGCTGCAATTAACCGGCAGCGTTCAAAACTAGAAATGAAGCAGCATATTTCATATCTTACTGAATGAATATTTCGAATCACTCCTTCACCTGGCCCCTGCAGATAGGACATGGATACCTTATGGCTTCCATGACGCTGTTGCAGCCTACACAGACCTGTGCATGATTGCAAGGCCTGAAGCACATCGTTACTCTCGGGGTGCCAGACACACAGCGCAGGGACAATGATGCTGTTGCTGAGAAGGTTGATTTTCTAAGTCAACAGCAACTTCATCAGCATCATCTGAATCGCATCCATCCCGAGTGTGGGCCGCCTCTAGAAACAAAAGGTGCGTGTCCATCGTGTGGGCCACAGCTGAGATAAAGTGCATGTGATTATACTGCCCGTTTCTATGGTGGATGTTACCCCGGATATTGGAGTAGTTGGCGGCATTTTATTGATAGATGGCACTTTACGTTGCTATTAATTCCTCGGGTTGAAGTGCTCCTGGTGCTACAAGGTACAGACCTCGTTCTGATCTGTCAAGGGTATGACAGAGCCTTTCATCGGTATTGCCTCGTGACTCCGAACAGAGTATCACTTGTTAGTTAGAGAATTTGGTTCCCACGCCAGTCTCGAGCTTACTGTGTCACACCGTTTCATTCGTTGATGTAGTAGCATTTGCATTAACGGTAGTTTTGATGGTGTACCATTGTCAAAGTCGTAATACCACACAGCATCATCATGGACTAGACTTTTGATGTTTTGATAACTTCTGATTTTTTTTATGCTTTGATGACTTTTGACAATTTGATGCTATGATAACATCTGGAATTATTGATGTATTGATGAATTCTCACTCTTGATGCATTGAAAGGATATGAAACTGTTGACACACTGAAGAGATAAGGGTAAAAAGCTGTTTTTGACATAATGAAAACATCTGGAAAATTTGATGGATTGATAGTTTTTTGCTGATTTGATGAAATAAAAGGACCAGTTTTTGACACTTTGATGTCCCCCCCCCCCCCCCATACAAACACGCCTACCTTCCTCTAATACCTTACCGAACTTTTCCTTTTATGCGTAGTACTGACACCTGACTTCTTAAACCTAATACATACATCTATTAATTCTTATATAGTTCAGTATGTCCTCCTGGCAGTACAGACACCTGACTAGAGTTTCGATACCATGCAAAACTTCACTTCTATCAATCGTAAGTGAATTATTAATATATCTGACAATACTCTCCGTAATTCATCGTTTTCCTTAGGTTAAACAGCATTCCCCTTACTTTTTATGGTCCGTGAGAAAGTTTTAAGGGAAAGTAACACATTAAAAAAGAAACCCCTGTTACGTTATGCTTCAAAGACTAATACAGAAATGGAAAAGAAGCTACCTGGTATTAATTCAAACTGTCTTGATGTTTAATACACTAATAACATGATAATACGTATAATACAGAATTTTATAATATGTGTAAAAAATAATATATAATGTGATAATACTAATACTAAAGGAAAAAAAAACTAGCAAATGATGAAAAAAACGCGAAAACAGGAACGAAAGAAAAAAGAAGAACGATGAAAAAGATTAAAAACACCAATAACAAACTAAAAAAGGAAAAAAAAAAAGATAAACATACTGAGAACAAAACTGAGAGAGGAGGAAAAAGTACAAAAAAGAGGCACTTGACGGACCCTTCCTTCCTCTTCCCTCCTCCTCGGAAGCGTGACGGAATGCAAAGCGGCCGAGGAAGGGAACGAAGTAGCTCATCAGTAGCGGGGGAGGCGCCGGAGCCCTGCCCTATAGTGCCCGCCCTTGAAATATGTAGCGGATAAAGGACTTAGTATGTAGGGAATGAATCTTAAAGGGTCGAGAGAGAAGGAGGGAGAGAGGGAGAGGGAGGGAGAGAAAAGGGAGAGAGAGGAGGGAGAGAGAGAGGGAGGGAGGGAAGAGAAAAGAGAAGAGAGAATAGAAGTGTGAGAAAAGGGAAGAAGAGGCAAGGGAAGAGAAGGAAAGGAGAGGAAAGGAAAGGAAAAGAAAGGAGAGAGAGAGAGAGAGAGAGAGAGAGAGAGAGAGAGAGAGAGAGAGAGAGAGAGAGAGAGAGAGAGAGAATATTTCATGGAAGAGCACAAAATTACATAACACTTTCTTGGAAATATTCTCTCTCTCTCAAAAAAAAAAAAAATAAAGACAGATATGACACAAAAATTATGAATTACAAATATTCGAGTGAATTTAAACAAATGGAAAGAGATAAATGAGATGAGCAAATGAATGAATGAATGAATGAATGACGCTGAATAAGACCCTTGCTCTCCCCAATCTACTTTTTCCTAATATTCATCTTCAACCTAAAATTGCCTTCTGCTACTCATCTCATACCCTAAATCCTCCTCTTCCGCCTTGCCCCTTGACTTGAAATTATCCATACTTATCCTTGAACCTAAAAACTACACGTGTCAAGCCTTAGAGGACCAAAGGCGAAAGTACCTAACTTCCTTTCATTTCTTAAAACTGCCTTCTACTACTCATCTCGTACCCTAAAAACCTCCTCCTTTAACCCCATAGCTTGAAACCTTCCATATTTGTCTTTGAACCTAAAAACTACACGTGTCAAGCCTCAGAGGACCAAAGGCGAAAGTACCTAACTTCCTTTCATTTCTTAAAACTGCCTTCTACTACTCATCTCGTACCCTAAAAACCTCCTCCTTTAACTCCAAAGCTTGAAACCTTCCATACTTGTCTTTGAACCTAAAAACTACACGTGTCAAGCTTCAGAGGACCAAAGGCGAAAGTACCTAACTTCCTTTCACTTCTTAAAACTGCCTTCTACTACTCATCTCGTACTCTAAAAACCTCCTCCTTTAACTCCATAGCTTGAAACCTTCCATACTTGTCTTTGAACCTAAAAACTATACGTGTCAAGCCTCAGAGGACCTAAAACTACCTTCTACTACTCACCTCGTACCCTAAATCCTCTTCTAGCTTACTCCTTTGCTTAAAACCTTCCATACTTGTCCTTGAACCTAAAAACTCTCAACGTGTCAAGCCTCGAGGACCACCAGTACCTACCCTCCTTTCATGC
>NC_066532.1:5479158-5484158 GCF_024679095.1 Eriocheir sinensis | reverse complement strand
GGAGGAGAAAAAGGTAGGATGAGGAGGAGGAGAGGAGGGAGGCGAAGGGGGTCGGAGGGGGGGCGAAGTGGGGTGCACAGACGGTCTGGCTTTGTGGCAGGAGAGGTGTGGAGGGGCGAGACGAAAGGGAGGGAGGAGGGAAGGAAGGAAGGAAGGAGGGAAGGAAGGAGGGAAGAAAGGAAGGAAGGAAGGAAGGACGGAAGGAGGGAGGGAGGGAAGAAAAAAAACTACGAGGAGACCAGAAAGAATGGAAAGCTGTGTGAGAGAGAGAGAGAGAGAGAGAGAGAGAGAGAGAGAGAGAGAGAGAGAGAGAGAGAGAGAGAGAGAGAGAGAGAGAGAGAGAGAGAGAGAGAGAGAGAGAGAGAGAGAGAGAGAGAGAGAGAGAGAGAGAGAGAGAGAGAGAGAGAGAGAGAGAGAGAGAGAGAGAGAGAGAATAAAAAAAAACTGAGATTAAGAACGAAAAAAATGAGCAAGAAGGTATATAAGAGAGAGAGAGAGAGAGAGAGAGAGAGAGAGAGAGAGAGAGAGAGAGGTGGGAAAGGCAAGCAAGCAGACCACCTCCATGAAGCAGACAGACGGGTAGGCAGGGAGGGAGGGAGGGAGAGAGGGGAGGGAGGGGGGGAGGGTACGTGGGAATTCTTATCCCGTGAAAGCCTCTTACAGACGTCGGGGGGGCCCCCCTCTCTCTCTCTCTCTCTCTCTCTCTCTCTTGCAGGTGGTCGAGAGGGAGAGAAATGCCGTCGGAAGAGGAGGATGAAGAGGATGAAGAGGAAGAGGAGGAGGAGGAGGAAGAGGAGGAGGAGGAGGAGATTACTAGTGTTGATGTTGCGTAATTGTTGTTGTTGTTATTGTTGATGGAGGAGGAGGAGGAAGAGGAGGAAGAGGAAGAAGAGGAGGGTGGTTAATATTGTTGGTGGTATTCCTCCTCTTCCTCTTGATGGGAAAGTGGTGTTGGCGGTGGTATTGATGCTAGAAATGGTGGTGATGGTGGTGGTGGTGGTGGTGGTGTTGCTCCGTAGACGATGGTGATACTGGCTACGTTTGTCCTGGCTAGTGGTAGTGGTGGTGGTGGTGGAGGTGATGTAAGGTGATGATGGTGGTGTTGGTAGTGATGCTGTTGAAGATGTAGTTAGTGGTGGTGGTGGTAGTGGTGGTGGTGGTGGTGATGGTGGAGGTGGCGGTCATGGTGGTGGTTGTATTATGTATTTATTATGGATTATGTATTTGTGAAGGGTCGTCCTAAAATACGTGTAAAGTACGAGATGTAGCGTCCCTCCCCCCTTTTCTACCTCCACCAGCAACGGGCAGCGGCAGTCATCAATGCGTTCGTTCCGTGTTGAAGAGTGAGATGTTGCGTTCCTTACTTTTCTGAGCTCAAGGTGGTGATGGTGGTGGTGGTGGTTGCAGGGACGGAAAACACACACACCAGACTGAACAAGGATATAAGGACACTATAGGCGGCCAGACAGACAGACAGACCGGCTACTACATATGACAGCTCCTGAGAAAGTCTTATTCACCAGCAGCTTCCCTTCCCATCCATAAATCGATCTAACCTCTCTTTCAATATGCCATCGTGTTTGCATCAACCACATATCCGCTTAATTTGTTCCACGCATTGACGTCCATATCCGCGAACCAGTTTTTATTCATCTCCTTCCTCAACCTGAATATTTTGCCAATTTAAACCCATTGCTGCGCGGCCTGACATCTCTTTTTCAGGTTTTGGTGGTGGTGGTGGTGATGGTGGTGGTGGTGGTGATGGTGGTGGTGTAAGGGAAATGGTGTTCTTGGGGGTGATATTGATGCTGGTTTAGTGGTGAGTGATGATGATGTTGGCGGTGTTAGTGGTATTAGTGGTGGTGGTGATGAACGATAGGGAAGTGGTGTTGAAGATGAGATGGTGTAGCTAAAGATGGAAGTAGTGGTGGTGATGGTGGTAGAGTTATAGTGGTGTTGGTGATGCTGGTGGAAGTGACAGTGGAGGTGCAAAGGAAACTCACCCAAACCACAACCCAACACGTGAAGTCACAACCCAACGATAAAAAGCTAATTTACGATCTTTGCTAATTGGGAGGTGAGGCAAGAGATGAGTCAGGGGCTGTTGAGGGGGGTTGAAGGGACAGCCTATACCTCGATCAAGGGCGTGAAGGGGGGCGTGGGTGTGTCCAGGGGGCCCCGAGGGTGATAAAATGATGTGGCGAGGGTGTCTGTCTGTCTGGAGGGGCGTGGTTAGGGAGAGAGAGGGAGAAGGGAGAGAGGGGGTGAGAGAGGCGGTTAGAGAGAGAGAGAGAGAGAGAGAGAGAGAGAGAGAGAGAGAGAGAGAGAGAGAGAGAGAGAGAGAGAGAGAGAGAGAGAGAGAGAGAGAGAGAGAGAGAGAGAGAGAGAGAGAGAGAGAGAGAGAGAGAGAATGGGAAGAAGGGAGGGAGGAAATCAGGGAGGTAAGAGGAGAGGAAGAGGGTGTGTGAGAGAGAGAGAGAGAGAGAGAGAGAGAGAGAGAGAGAGAGAGAGAGAGAGAGAGAGAGAGAGAGAGAGAGAGAGAGAGAGAGAGACAAATTTTAAGTTCGCATAACACAAGAGAAGAAAAAAAAAACGCAAATTCACTTATAAAACTCGAAACGAAATTAATAACTCGTTTGTGTGTGTGAGTGTGTGTGTGTGTGTGTGTGTGTGTGTGTGTGTGTGTGTGTGTACCGTTGCGTAATAAGAGTAGTACCCAACTGACACCAAAACAGCAACAACAACAACAAAAACAAAAACAACGATCAGAAAAACAACAACTGTAACACCAAGATCAAGGACGAGGAGGAGGACGGAACACAACGAAAAAGAGGACAAGGGCAAGGAGGAGGAGGAGGAGGAGGAGGGGAGGAGAAGAGGAGGAGGAGGGCAGACGCATAGTAACGTGGATCACTTCTCACGTGACCGCCGAATGAATGAGGAAACCCGACCACCAGCCAGCCAGCAACCCAGCCAGTCAACCAGCCAGCCAGCAACCCAGTCAGTCAGCCAGTCAACCAGCCAGCAACCCAGTCAGTCAACCAGCCAGCCAGCAACCCAGTCAGTCAGCCAGCCAACCAGCCAGCAACCCAGTCAGTCAGCCAGCCAACCAGCCAGCCAGCAACCCAGTCAGTCAGCCAGTCAACCAGCTAGCCAGTTGGTCAACCACCCAGACAGACAGATAGACAGTCACCCAGCCACCCAGCCAGTCAGTCAACCACTCAGCCAACCAGTCAACCAGTTAGTCAGCCAGTCAACATGTTAGTCAGCCAGTCAACCAGTTATTCACTCAGTCAGCTAGCCAATTAGCCAGTCAACCACTTAGTCAGCCGGTCACTAAGCCAGCTTGTCAGTTAGTCAGTCAGCTGCCAACCATTCAGTCAATCAATCTATCACCCAACCAGTCAGTCAATCACCAAGTCAGTTAATCAGTCAGTCAGTCAGTCCATCACCAAGTCAGTTAATCAGTCAGTCAGTCAGTCCATCACCTGGCCAGCCAATGAGTCACCCACCCAGTAAATCACTCAGCCATCCAGTTACCAACCCAGCCAGTCACTCAGCCAGACAGCCACTCAGCCAGTCAGTTACCAAGCAGCCAACCAGCCCGCCAGTCTCCCCGGAGCGTCTCGTCCCCTGGGCAATGAAAGGGGTGCTGCTGGGCTGTTCCCGAGCCGAAGAAAAGGCTGGTAATGGCGAAACAATGGGCGCGAGGAGAGGGGAGGTGAGGGGGAGAGGAGGTAATGGGGGGTGGCGAGGTGAGGGGCGGTGCAGGGAGGGATGGGGGGCGTACTGAGGTGAGGGGGGAAGGTAATGAGGGTAGGGAGGGAGGAAGGGAGGGAGAGATATACGCATTGGGGATATCGTATGAGAAGGGGAGAAAAGGGAGAGAAAAGGGAGAAAATAATAAGAGAGGGGAGATAAAGGGTAGGGAGGGAGTGTTAGGTAAGGAAGGAGGAACGAGAAGTAAAGAAGGGAAAAGAGATAGGAAGGGACCCATCAATACGGACTTAAGATTCTCTCTCTAAAGAGAGGATCAAAGATGAGCTTGGGGGGAGGGGGGGGACAGCATGAGCAAGATGTCGCCACTATAAACACTTGCCTGTGCCACAACGGGCTGGGGCCAACCACCAGGCCCTACCAAGAAACCCTATCGGCACCATAGGCAGAAACGTTAAAAAAAGTGAAAAAGGGAGACATACCGAGATGAAGGAAGAAGGGAGGAAACAGAGGGTAGGAAGAAGGGAGAAGGAAGGACAGATAAAAGATGGAAACTAACTAGAGCTATAAAGAAGAGAATGAGAAGGAAAGGTTTGGAGGGATGAAGGAAGGCAGAAGACAGGGACTAGGGAAGAGGGCCGTTACCAAGGGAGCACCAGGCTTGGGTTCAAGTACATTCTATTGCACTCGAGTCCAAGTACAATTACGTTACGATATCACGAATACAAGTACAAGTTCAGTTTTATGGTCGAACTCGAGTCCAAGCACGAGTACTTTTGTACTATACTCGAATCAAAGTACAAGATTTTTTTCTGCTCTTCTTCTTTTGACAAGTGGCCAGCTGCCAAGCCCTCTTTGGCCTGAGTCACCTGAAGTCAGTGTCACCTCCCCCCAAGGCCCAAGCTTAGAACACACCTTTGGTAATCCCCCACCCTGGCCTCACCTCCACCCAGGCAGGTCGTCAAACACCACACCAGACACACGTTTTGCATTTTTTTGGCTGTACTCGAATGTACTCGAAAGTAATCGTTAATTGTCGAGTGTTTGGAGTCCGAAAACAGGTACAATTACATGATTTTTTGTACTTAAGTACGAGTACACGTACTTACCCCCCACGCCTGCAAGGGAGGGAAAAGAGGGTAGCAAGGGAGGAAAACGGTATCTGGGGGAAGGAAGGGAGGAAAGGGGTAGCAAGGGAGGAAAAGGGTGCGGGGGTAGCCAGCATACGGACGAGCGCAGCGTGTCGCGTGTCGGGTTGGCGGCGAGGGCGGCGGCGTAGCAAC
>NC_066532.1:5289158-5466658 GCF_024679095.1 Eriocheir sinensis | reverse complement strand
GTGTGTGTGTGTGTGTGTGTGTGTGTGTGTGTGTGTGTGTGTATAATCCTTCTGGGTGGCTGTTTGTATCCATGCCGCCACCACCACCACCACCACCATAACCATCAACGTGCCATCAACACCACCAAAGAGCTGGAGAAGGCGAGGGTGAGGGAGAGTAAGAAAAAAAAGAAAAAGAAAAGAAAAAAAAGAGAAAGAAAAAAATAAGTTAAAACCACGAATGAGAGTAAGAGAGAGCTGAAAGAGGCGGTGGCGAGGAAGAGTAAGAAGAAACAGAAACAAAAGAAAAAAAGAAGAAAAATAAAAAAAAGTTAAAACCACGAGGAATTACCGCCTAACCAAAGCAGCGGCTCCGACTTTGAGGAAAAAAGGTCACTATTCACACTTTGTATATTAGTTGAAAGACACCAGACCACCACCACCACCACCACCACAACCACCACAACCATCGCCATCATTATACAAACACCACCCTAGCCACCATCACCACACTGTATACGAGTTGACCAAAATATGAGTTCAATGACACGACCTCTACCACCACTACCAACAATAACTCCACCATCACCACCACCACCACCAGCAACAACTACAACACTACCATCACCACCATTACACCAACACCACCCTAGCCACCACCACCAAACTGTATACGAGTTGACCAAAATATGAGTTGAATGACACGACCTCTACCACCATCACCACCACCAACTCCACTACCACCACAACCACCACCAACAACAACAACAACAACAACAACCTTACCATCACCATAACACTGTATACTCCCTTTAAATACCTCAGATTCACAGTTCCATTTATTTCCTGCACTATCTTAGCCTTTTAAATACTACCCTAAACATCCCTTCAGAACATCAAACCTCAGTAGACACATCCATACATTCTCCATCACATGTTCTCCTTCACGAAAATTCTACGACGCACTTCAATGGGCCGCGTAGTAATCCCACCTGCCCCGCGCCCCTCTCCAGGCCACGTGATGATGCTTGACCCTTGACCTCACCTGAAGCGGTAAACACCAGGTGACCTCCGCCCTCGAGTCCCCACGGGTCACTTAATGTCCCGAGCTCAGGTATCGTGAGGTGAGGTCTTCGGGCCATTCTCTTATATACATTTCGGCGCCCAAGCTCACATATTAGACGCGGATTTCGTAGACGTTATAGGGATTTCCAGGGGTAGTTTTTATGACCCTGGTGGTAGTGTGACCCTTCCTCTGCACCATGAACCAAAAAACACACTCTTTAGAACCCGATTGATCTCCTTTTTGGCTCTTGGAAATAGTTGAAGTGAGAGGCGGAAGGGTCTGAATGTACCGAAGTTTATCCCCGAGTCGGTCTTATCAGGTCATTGTGGAGTGTTTAGGGCTTCTGGGAGGGTCTTTCTTGTTGGGTCTAGAAACTTCGGTCTGTGTGTCTGTCTGTCTGTATGTATGTATGTATGTTTGTATGTGTGTATATACGTCAGTCTGTTCTGTATCTGTGTGTGTCTGCCTTTTGTTGTTTTTCACTTTCTCTTTTTCTTTTTTTGCTATGTGTTTTTTTTGTCTGTCTGTCCGTATGTCGCCCTTTCTCTATCTATGCTAGTGTCTGTCTGTCTGCTTTCTGTGCCTTTTGGGGGGTCTAGAAGGGTCTGTCTATGTCTGTTTCTGTCTATCTGTCTGTTTTCTGCCTTTGTTGGGTCTAGAAGGGCCTCTCCATGTCTGTCTCTGTCTGTTTTCTGTCTTTATTGGGTCTAGAAGGGTCTGTTTATGTCTGCTTATGTCTTTGTTGGGTCTAGAAAGGTCTCTCTATGTCTGTTTCTACCTCTCTGTCTCTTTCCATTCCTACGAGACACGCAAAACAGACAGACAACATATGCAACGACCTGCCACAACCCTCACCGCCTTCCCCTTGCGCACACCTGTCGGCTAATGCAAGACGCACCTGTGTTTGGCTATGCATCGAGGGACACCTATGAAATATCTGCGTCGAGGTTCACCTGAGTTTACACCTGCATAGCTTTCATATATATTGATTGATGTTGGAGGGATATATATTTTTTCACTTTTCATTGGATTTTTACATATGCTTGGGAGAGAGTGAGAGTGAGTGAGGGAGTGAATGAATGAGTAATGAGTGGGAATGAATGTTAATTAATCATCCTTCTTCCTACTTTCTCCTTCCATCTATGCTCTGCCTCCTCTCTCTATTCCTCTTTTATCTCCTGTTTCAATATCTCTCCCTTTCCTTTCGTCTTCTTTCTACTTCGTATATTCTTAATCTTCCTTTCTTCTTTCCGTCTTTATTCTTATCCTTCTCTACCCCTCCTTCCTTCCATATATACCCTTTCTCCTCCTCTCCATCCCTCCTCTTTCTTCTGTTTCTCTATCTCTCCCTTTCTTCTGCACACTCTGCCTTTTCTTAATTAATCTTCCCTTCACCTCCTGCATCCTCTTTAACCTTTTCTCCCTCTCTATCCTCCTTAATCTTTTTACTTCCCTCCTTTCATCTTAACGCCTTTCCCTCCCTCTCCTTTGTCTCCTGTTTTTCTTCTCTTCCTTTCCTCGTATTCTATCTACTATGCGTCTTCTTAATCTTCTTTCTTTCACCTCCCTCTTTTCATTTATAACCTGTCTCCTTCTCTCTTTCCCTTTCTACCTCTCTTCTCAGTCTTTATCTACTACTGCTACTACTACTACTACTACGGGCCTCCATCTATTAGAGTTGCGTTGTGAGCGGTATATTCTCTCATATCCTTTCACAAAGCAATTCTACTACTACTACTACTACTACTACTACTAACCTAACCTAACCTAACCTAACCTAACCTTGACGCTAATCCCACAACTGGAGACAAGAGATGTGGCAGAGTGGCACGGAATGAGAGACCCCCGCAGAAACCCCCCAATCCGACAGTTTCTCCTGGATTCACTATACTACTACGCCATTTCTTAATCTTCCTTTCGCCTCCTATGCCCTCAATGACCTCCCTTTCCCTGACCTCATACGTCGTTGTTTACTTCCGCTACGCCCGAACGTGTTTACTCCTTCAGGTCAGCGCGGCTCCCTCTTGTTTGTCCTCGGATTAGCCTCGACCTGACCTCACGCTTCCCTTTCCCTCCCTACCCACGCACCACGCTTCCTATTTCTCACACTTGTCTCCATGTGGCTTGTCGTGGCGGTGGCGTGGGTGAAGAGGTGCGGGAGGAGGGTGGGGAAAGGGGAGGAGGAAGGAGGTGGGGGGGTTGGGAAGCTGAGGTGCATAGCGGTAGCGTGGATGGATGGGTGGGTGGGGGGTAGGAAGGGGAGGGGGAAGGTAATGGCTGGTCTTGGTGTATGGGTAAGGAGGAAGGGAGTAAGGAAGGGGAAGGAATGAGGGGTATGGGGAGGGTGAGTGTGGGGGGGCATAGCGTGGGTGGGTGGGTTGGGAGAAGGGAGGAGGGGAGGAGGGGGAAGGTAAGGGCTGGTGTGGGGGGCCTTGGTGTATGGGTAAGGAGGAAGGGGGAAGAAATGAGGGGTATAGGGAGGGTGAGGGTGGGGTATGAAAAGTAGAGTAGTCAGGAGGAGGATTTGGGATGGGGGAGGTAGTTTTGGGTCGTTTGGGTAAGACGTGGGAGGGGGGGAAGTCAGGAGGAGGATTTGGGATGGGAGGAGGGAGTTGTGGGTCGTTTGGGTAAGACGTGAAGGGGGTAATCAGGAGGAGGATTTGGGATGGGGGGAGGGAGTTGTGGGTCGTTTGGGTAAGACGTGGGAGGGGGGAAGTCAGGAGGAGGATTTGGGATGGGAGGAGGGAGTTGTGGGTCGTTTGGGCAAGACGAGAGATGGGTGGGAGGGAGGGAGTTTAGGTCGGTAATCTCAGACGCTTCCACCTCTCATATCAACTATTTCCAAAGGCCTAAAAGAGCAATAGGGTGTTTTCTTCCACCCGAAATTGACCTCTCTTTTGGCTACCCTTCACTTTTGTCTATTTTGGGAGCGGCGATTAACGGGCCTTTTTTTTTGTACTCTTTTTGTTGCCCTTGAGCCGTCTCCTTTGATATAAAAAAAAACATTCATGGCATAGAAAAATGATCACTACCACAAGGGTCATACAACTACCCCTGGAAATGCCCACAATAACTACTCCTACGAAAGCCTGGAATGTTTTAATATGGACCCGAGTTGGAAGGGACCCACATTACACTTGAAGACTAATACGACGTTCAAAAAATCAGGCAACAGACTCAACTGACGATTCTGCACTAAACTGATAAGCCTGAAGGAAGCCACGTCTGCCCTTACAGTATTGAAAAGGACGAATCAAAGCCTGGTATCAAGAACAACAGCAAGAGACGGAGACAAGGAAGAGAAACCAAATACTAGAACGCAATTTCATACAGCAGAATTAGAGCAAGACAAATATAAGCTTGAATAAATAAATAAATAAAAATAAACGTACTAGAATAATACATCACAAGCAAAGAATGTTAAGGTTAGTAAGTTAAGCAAGACAAACCAAATACTAAAACACAAACAGTAGAATTTAGTAAGGAGAGCAGGACAGATATAAACTCGAATAAATAAATACATGAAAATAAACGTACTGAAATTATACATGAGATGCGAAGAATGTTAAGATTAGTAAATTAAGCAAGAGGAACCAAATACTAGAACCCGATTATAAACAGCAGAATTTAGTAATGAGAACAAGCCAGAAATAAACTTGAATAAATAAATACATGAAAATAAACGTACAAGGATAATAAATGAGGAACGAAGAATGTTAAGGTTAGAAAATTAAGCAAGAGGAACCAAATACTAGAACCCGATTATAAACAGCAGAATTTAGTAATGAGAACAAGCCAGAAATAAACTTGAATAAATAAATACATGAAAATAAGCGTACTAGGATAATAAATGAGGAGCGTAGACTGTTGAGGTTAGTAAAGCAAAAGAAACCAAATACTTAAACACGATTTTGAACATCATAATTTCGTAATGGGAGCAAGGCAAAAATAAACTCACATAAATAACTAAAAATAAACGTACGAGGATAATAATTGAGGGGCGGAAAATGTGAAGGCCAGGACGAGAAACCGAACACTCGCTTACGACTTTTATGAACAGGAGAGCTGCGTAAAAAGAGGGACACAAAAATACAATAACAATAACAATAATAGGAGGAGGGTATAGGAAGAGGAGAGGGGGTTAAGGGGGGTGAGGGACGGTAGCGTAGGTGGGTGAAGAAAGTAGGGTAGGAGGAAGGAGGGACTAGGAAGAGGAGGGGGGGTTGTGGGGGGGGTATTGTGTGTGTGTGTGAGGGGGGGGGAGGGGGGTAAGGCGAGAGGTGGGTCGGAGGGGTGGTGGTTTAGATTAATATTTTCAGATGATTCTATTTCTATTTCTATTTAATAATAATAATAATAATAATAATAATAATAATAATAATAATAATAATAATAATAATAATAATAATAATAATAATAATAATAATAAGGAAGAGGATGATCAAGTGCAGCAATAAATCAGTCACAAATAAATAAACAATAAACAAGGAAACGTAAACACAGAAGCCCCAAACATGAACTTCATAAACAAAAACAAATCACTACCTTCACAAAAACAACAATCACAAGCTTCATTAAAAAAAAAAACGGCATTCATAAAAAAAACATCCCCAAACACAACTGTAGATTAACACATTAGCAAAGCTTTCCATTCCCTTACGCTTTTCATCAATGGAACTTCATGAACACATCAGGACCTTCATATAAAACATTACAAACACAATAAAAACATCACTAACCATAGAAAAAAACACATCATAAACTTCATATACAAACCTCACGAAACATAACTTCAACTCACCCCATGAATACCTAACCCATTCCACACAATTTTCATCAAGAGAATTTCATAAGACATAACAGTTATAAAAAAAAAACATCACTAACTTCATAACGACATCATAAACTTCAAATGCAAACCTTCACGAAACACAACTTCAGCTCACAGCATGCAAAACAAACCCCTCCCATACAATTTCCATTAAGAGAATTGCATAAAACATCAAATTTCATAAAACCTTATCACAACTTCATAAAAACATCACCAACTTCCCGAAAACATCACCAAACACAGCCCCCAGACCACGCCATGAATACCTGACCCCTCCCGTACAGTTTTCATCAAGATAATTTCACAAGACATCACACTTATAAAAAAAACATCACTAGCTTCATAAAAACATCGCTAACTTCACACAAACATGACCAAACACAAACCCAGATCCCCCCATGCAAACCTGACCCCATCCAGACTATTTCCATCAACAGAACTTCACAAAAAATCCCTAACTTAATAAACACATCACTAACTTCATAAAAACATCGCTAACTTCACACAAACATGACCAAACACAAACCCAGATCCCCCCATGCAAACCTGACCCCATCCAGACTATTTCCATCAACAGAACTTCACAAAACATCCCTAACTTAATAAACACATCACTAACTTCATAAAAACATCACTAACTTCACACAAACATCACCAAACACAACCCCAGATCCCCCCATGCAAACCTGACCCCTCCCATACAATTTCCATCAAGAGAACTTCATAAAAACAGCTTGTAAAAATTCGTGGCAAAAGGGCCGTGGAGGTGCCGGGGATTGAACCCGGGTCTTCTCACATGCGAAGCGAGCACTCTACCTCTGAGTTACACCCCCGTACTATAACAACTCCCTCGCACACCCTTCCCAAGACTGTCCTTGCACCCCAGCCGGCACTCTTCATAGCTAGTCTTGTCTAACCGTTTCTCTTCACTCTCGTAGCTTTATTTTTTCTAAGCAATCATTCTGCCTTTGAGTTACACCCCCGTACTCACACGGTTCCCTCGCACACACTTCCCGAGACTGTCTTTGCACCCCAACTGGCACTTTTCATAGCTAGTCTTGTCTAACTTCTAACTCTATTCCTGTAGCCTGATAATGTCTCTAACCAGCTCTAATACTATCTTTGAGCTTCACCCTCGTACTCACACCGTTCTCTCACGCTTCCTAAGACTACTGGCACCCTAACCGTTACTTTTTTGTAGTTTTAATATTAATTTAACTGTTTCTAACCACTCTCGAAGCCATAATCTCTCTAAGCAAGCATTGTACCTTTGAGTTACAAGCCCGTACTCACATCGCTCCCTTGCACACCCTTCCCGAGACTGTCCTTGCACCCTAACTGGAACTCTTCATATATATATATATATATATAGCTAGTCTAGTCTAACCGCTTCTAACTTTACATATGTACCCTAATAACCTTTCTAAGCGAGAACTACCTACCATACGCACACCGCTCTCTCACACACACTTCCTAACACTACTACTAACACATATGTGACTCTTCATAGCTTTAAACCTCCTCTAACCTTACTTATGTACCCTAAAAAAAGGTCATATGCGAGAATTTTACCTCCCTCTAACCTTGTATACTAACACGACTCCCTCACACACACACACCTCCTAAGACTGTCCTTGCATCCCAACTGTTATTCTTCATAGCTTTTATACTACTCTAACCTCTTCCAACCTGACTTATGTAGCCTAAAAACGTCTCTTTAAGCAACCAGTCTACCTCCCTCTATCCCCGTACTAACACCGCTCCCTCACACACTCACACACACATACAAACACACGCCTCCTAAGACTCTACTCACACCCTCATTGGCATACTCTTCATAGCCTTGGTTGCAGTCTTCATAGTCGCAATTGTATAGTCTGACCGCTTCTAAGTTTACTCTCGTAGTCTAATAATCTTCACACCCTCGCCCTCACATACACTTCTAAGACTCACCTTCCACTCTATTCAGTACTCTTCATAGATGGTTGTATTAGTATTATTATTATGAGGGGCGGATCAGGTAGAAAGGGAGAAGTGGGGATACTATAAGCCGCCTTTTCAGCAGCCCCCTAACACCTGAGACGCCGAGAGAGAAAATGAAAGTGAACGCAGTGAGAGAAATATATATAGAGAGGACGAGGGAATATCATAGAGGAGGAGGGAGAGCCTACCTACCCACCTAACCACCTACATACTTATTCATTCATACATACTACATACATACATACACACCCAGTAAAAAAATTTAGGTATAGGGTAAGCGAGGCACCTGGAGAATGTCACCTTGATGCGTTTCCTAATAACCTTCCGCGTCACCTGAGTAATCCCGCGCAGGTGAGAGATAAGGTACATACGTCAATGGATAAGCTGCCTCACACACACACACACACACACACACACACAAATAATAATAAAAAAAATAGAAATGAAAATAAAAAGTAAATAGAATAGAATAGACGCCCCCTACACTTCCATCACCCCCACCCCATTCTGCCCCTCCCACTCTCATCACCTCCCCTACACAAACTTCCATCCCTTCCCTATCCAAACACACCCACCCACCCACCCCTTCCACCCCATCTACCCACGCTTTCACACCTTCCACCTCCCCATACACACTTTAGCCCCTCCCCCACCCCCCATGTCCCTATTTCCACCTTCTCCCCACCCCCACAGTACCACTCCACACACACACGCTTCCACCTCTCCCCCACACAAACCCTTCCACCCATACAAACACCTCACCAATCACCCCACCTCACACACAACCCCTTCCGCTTTCCCCCACACCCATACCCATACCTTCAACCCCCCCCCATAAACACACCCCGTTCTACCCACCCCCCATATCCACACACCCTCCCACTTCAAATTCCACCCCATCAACCCTTTCTGCTTTCCCCCCACCCACCCCCACACACACTTTCAAATCCCACCCCACCCCACAAACACTCACTTCTGCCCCCCCTCACCCCCCCCACATACACAAACGCCGCTGCAGAATGACAAATCACACCTCCCTACGTAGTCTGGCGGATCAAGGAGCACACCGTTGGGGCGACTGGTTGATAAATGGATAGCCCCGCCGGGAAAGTTGTCAGTTATACGCAAACAAGCCTCGCTCCAGCTTACTCATCTGACGAGAACAAATCACGCGGCTATGTTAAGTGTGAACGGGGGTGGGAGTGGGGGATGGGGTGGGGGGTGGGGTGGGGTTAATACGAAGTGGGTTTGTGTTTTTGTTTTTGTTTTTGTTGTTTTGGTTGTTATTGTTTTTTTTTTCCATTGGTAGTGTGGATATGTGTGTGTGTGTGTGTGTGTGTGTGTGTGTGTGTGTGTGTGTGTGTGTGTGTGTGTGTGTGTGTGTGTGTGTGTGGATAAATAGATCTAATAGTTTGTTCTTTGTCTTGTTTTTTTCTTTTCTTTTGGTAGTTTGTTTATAGTTGTTTTTCTTTGTCTATTCTGTCTGTCTGTCTGTGTCTGTCTCCTTGTTTATTTTTGTTCCTTTTTGGAAGTCTGTCTAATTCATATTCTGTCTGTTTTGTCTGCACGGGGTGGTGATTCATGTCTTCCTTTCTCATATGTCTGTTTTTTTCTGTCTCTCTCTCCGTCAATGTGTCTGTCTCCGCGTCCAACTGCCATCTAACTAACTAAGAAGCCTACCAACCAACCAACTAACCAATCAACCAACCAACCACCCTACCAACCAAAAACTCCAAACAAACCACACAAGAACCACCCTTCCCCCTACTCATTTTTTTCCTAGGTCATCCATCATCCGTGTCCAGGTAATCTAAGGCCACGACATCGCCCAGGCATAGGCCCAAGCGAGCACAGGTGTCGCCCCGTCGCGGCCTGACACGCCGGACGGCCTAGTGATGTATGTGTGACGCAGCATCGGAGCGGGGAGAAAGGGAGGGAGAGGCCGAGATAGTCAAGTGTATTATGTGGTGTGCTTTATTTGTGTTTCTTTTCCGGATGTTTCTGATACCTTTATGTCTGTTTCTGATCCTTTTGTGTCTGTTTGTGATCCTTTTTCGTCTGTTTGTGATTCCTTTTGTGTCTGTTTCTGATCCTTTTATGTCTGTTTGTGATTTCTTTATGTTTGTTTCTGATCCTTTTAGGTCTGTTTCCGATTCCTTTTTCGTCTGTTTCTGATTCTTTTCCTGGAGAGACCACTGACTGAACACACACACACACACACACACACACACACACACACACACACACACACACACAAACATAAAGCCTCTGTTATTTTCGTTTCTTTTCCGTTTGTTCGCCTCTTCGTGCGTCCCTTACGTCAGCGGAGGGCGAGGCAGGATGGAAGTGTACCGAGACTCACTAGTTAAAACAATAAACAATCAAGTTGAAATTTTCCTTCACTCCTTTGTCTGTGTTTGGGCCATCCGTCCCTTCGACCTATAGTAAGATGCATCCGGTGGCTTGGAGGGCACGCGAAGGACATGTTAGAAGTGACTCGTGGTAAGGACTGACTCATGACTTTCCGTTTTTGGTACGCTGTGTTGGGTTGTATGTATTTATGTGTATTGCATAGTTCGTTTCTTTTCATATTTGTTTGTTTATATATTTTGAGGATTTAGAGGGCACGCGAAGGGCAAGTTAAAAGTGACGCTTGGTAAGGATTCACTCGTAACTTTCCGTCTTTATTATGTAGAGCTTGCATTTTTTTCTCTGTATATGACATTATTTGATTATTTTCCAATTCGTTTTTTTATCTTATATCTCGGTTCTCTATGTCTCTTTCAAGCATGGTAAGGTTGTATTCAGTGTGATTTTCCGTCTTCGCTGTTGAGTTTCGCTGTATTGTTTTTCTCTATATGACATTACTTGATTATTTTCCTTTTTTTATCTTATTTGTCGGTTGTCTATGTCTCTGTCAAGCATGGTAAGGTTGTATTCAGTGTGATTTTCAGTCTTCATCACAGTGCTTTTCGTTGTATTTATTTCTGTATATGTCATTATTAATTTATTTTTCCACTTGTTTGGTTTTCTTATTTGCTGTTCGTCTATCTTTTTCAAGCTTATTACGTCGTGTTTGTTTATTTGTTTTGTCTTTGTCTCTGCAAGCTTGCTATCTACGTCACCAGCGAGAAGTATTACAGATGAAAGCTTAAAAGACACTCATGTAACTCTAGAGGTAATATCATAATTTAACCTTTATTTTTATTTTTTTATTCTGGGGTCACGAGTTATCATGAGTATTATGTTATCGCCTAAATGTATATTATTGTTACGGCCCCTGCCACTACTACTACTACTACTACTACTACTACTACTGCAATTCCTCCTCCTCCTACTACTACTACCATTCCTACTACTTCTATTACTGCTGCTTCTACTACTACTGCTACTATTTCTACTATTTCTACTACTACTACTACTACTACTGATACTACTGATACTACTACTTCTACTACGACTAAGGCTACGGTTCCATATAAAAGTACTACCACTACCACCACCATCACCACCACCCTCACCACCACCACCACCATCACCACCACCAGTACCCTTGTCAACAGGCCGTCTATATCCACCCAGGCGTTCATCTCCCGGCAATACCTCCAATCATTGCCTCGGGGTCGCCAGGTAATATACTACAGCCTGCTCCGCGTACCCTCACACGCGCCACCTCCTACTGGGACCTGATGTTAACACGAGCACGTTTTATAATTATATAGAAGGAAGTCATACTGAAAGAAATCACAGTCTTGAATACAGAACGAACTTACATTAGCTGAACCCACACTGTTTTGTATATAGAACGAGCTTACATTAGCTGAACTCACACTGTCTTGAATACAGAACGAACTTACATTAGCTGAACCCACACTGTTTTGTATATAGAACGAGCTTACATTAGCTGAACTCACACTGTTTTGTATATAGAACGAACTTACATTAGCTGAACCCACACTGTTTTGTATATAGAACGAGCTTACATTAGCTGAACCCACACTGTTTTGTATATAGAACGAACTTACATTAGCTGAACTCACACTGTTTTGAATATAGAACGAACTTACATTAGCTGAACCCACACTGTTTTGTATATAGAACGAACTTACATTAGCTGAACTCACACTGTTTTGTATATAGAACGAACTTACATTAGCTGAACCCACACTGTTTTGTATATAGAACGAGCTTACATTAGCTGAACCCACACTGTTTTGTATATAGAACGAGCTTACATTAGCTGAACCCACACTGTCTTGAATATAGAACGAACTTACATTAGCTGAACCCACACTGTTTTGTATATAGAACGAGCTTACATTAGCTGAACCCACACTGTCTTGAATACAGAACGAACTTACATTAGCTGAACCCACACTGTTTTGTATATAGAACGAGCTTACATTAGCTGAACCCACACTGTCTTGAATATAGAACGAACTTACATTAGCTGAACTCACACTGTTTTGTATATAGAACGAACTTACATTAGCTGAACCCACACTGTTTTGAATATAGAACGAACTTACATTAGCTGAACTCACACTGTTTTGTATATAGAACGAACTTACATTAGCTGAACTCACACTGTTTTGTATATAGAACGAACTTACATTAGCTGAACTCACACTGTTTTGTATATAAAACGAACTTACATTAGCTGAACCCACACTGTCTTGAATAAAGAACGAACTTACATTAGCTGAACTCACACTGTTTCGTATACAGAACGAACTTACATTAGCTGAACTCACACTGTTTTGTATATAGAACGAACTTACATTAGCTGAACTCACACTGTTTTGAATATAGAACGAACTTGCATTAGCTGAACCCACACTGTTTTGTATATAGAACGAACTCATACTGTTTTATATAAAGCGAATGGAGTATATGTAGACAGGAGAGAAGAATAGATAGAATAGAGAAGATGAAAAAAACCAATATATAAATAAACGAATAAGGGGAGAAAGAAACATACAGAACGAGCTCTCACTGAACGAACTCACACTGCTTTAAAATAGAACGAACTCACACGTTTTAAATATAGAGCGAACTCACACTGAATCATCACCGGCTTAGCTAAAAATATGAATTCCTTGATCACGTGGAAATGATGCTGATTT
Source organism: Eriocheir sinensis (assembly GCF_024679095.1). Lineage (NCBI taxonomy): Eukaryota > Metazoa > Arthropoda > Malacostraca > Decapoda > Varunidae > Eriocheir > Eriocheir sinensis. The sequence goes on along the minus strand of NC_066532.1, from coordinate 5,453,673 downwards.
AATTTTTTCATACCCATAGATGTCACCAGAGGAAGGAATTTAACTATACTTATCACACGAGGAATTTTGATTGTATGGAGACTTAGAGGAACATGAGACACTAACTTGGTTGTATAAATAATCACACGAACTTAAGACTGTATGGAGAGGTATAGGAATATGAGACACTAACTTGGTTGTATAAATAATCACACGAACTTTCGACTGTCTGATGACGTATAAATGTAGAGGTAAAGTTATAAGCATACGAATAGTAAAATAAAACATCTACTTGACTTTATAAATAATTTTCTCTGCGTGTAACCCCTGCAGCTGACGTCTGTTTGTTTTGATTTACTTCTTGATGCACATACCGCCGAAGGGAGAAACGTTTTGTGTGCCAGAGGGAGGGTAGAAGGGAGGGGAAGATTGACTGAGTGTGGAGGGAAGGAAGGAGGGAAGGGTGAAGGGATGGAAGACACAGGGTTTCAGGGGAGGTGGGATAAGGGACAAGGGCAAAGAGAGGGAAAGGTGGAACAAGGGAAGGAAAAAGAAGACAGGGAAAATGAGCTGAAGGATTGAGGAAAGGATTTACACATGAGGAGAAACTTTAAAGGAATGAAAACCAAATGAAACACCGGATTGGTCATACATTCTTTTCCCACTTGTAAGACGTACGAGCCAGTGGAATGGGAGAGGATAGAGAAGAATAGAGGGAATAGAGAGAAGAGTATACGAGGAAGAGGAACAGAGGCAGCCATGAGGGAGATCGTATTTCGTGGACTATTAAATATGTAAGTGTTGAGAGATCGTGGATTTTAGATGTGTATGATGATGATGATGGTGAGGAAGAGGAAGAGGAGGAGGAGGAGGAGGAGGAGGAGGCGGAGGAGGAGGAGGTGGTGGAGGAGGAGGAGGAGGAGAAGAAGGAGAAGGAGGAAGAGGAGAAGGAGAAGGAGGAGGAGGAGGAGGAGGAGGAGGAGGAAGAGGAGGAGGAGGAGGAGGAGGAGGAGGAGGAGGACAATAACACAAGCAGAGACGAAAAAAACCCGAATGAAAAGCACAAAACCGTCCAAGAAAGCACAAAAAACACCCAAAGGAGATATAAAAAAAAATACCAAAACGAACCAAAAAATATTAAAAAAAACACACCCAAGGCAACAAGTCGCACCGCCAAAGTCACCGCCAAGGCATCACTAACCCCTTCTCGCCCGCCCTTCAAACAGCGACGCAACGTTTTATAATCCTCAAAAAAAAAAAAGCGGGAAAAAAAAACACCAAAAAATCATCGCCAGTAATCCCAGAAATCGGTCGGGCGGATCCTTAGCCACGATCACGCGAGGCGACCTTTACTTTTTCTCTTAGGGTCGGGAGCAGTGGCCGGTAGTGAGGGCCTCTGCGTGTACCCTTCGCGCCATATCATCAAACACTTCCTCACCCAACCACACACATTTGACAAGGCTTTCGTAGGAGTTGTGGGCCTTTCTTGACCTAGCTGTATGACCCTGGTGGTATAGTCTGACCCTTCTTCTGTATCATGAATCTACAAGAACACTCATTAGACCCCGACTGATCTCCTTTTCGGCCTTTGGAAATTGTTGATGTGAGGGGTGGAGGTGTCTGAGCATACCGACCTCTGCGTGTACCCTGACCCTCGCCTATTAGGAAGTATGTCATGTGGGTCGCTTGTTGCATGACGTGGTGGTGGCGGTGGTTGTGGCGGTGTGCTAGAGGGAGGGTAGAAGGGAGGGGAAGCTTGACTGAGTGTGGAGGGAGGGAAGGAGGGAAGAGTGAAGGGAGGGAAGACAGGGTTTTAGGAGAGGTTTGATAAGGGACAAGGGCAAAGAGAGGGAAAGGTGGAACAAGGGAAGAAAAAAGAAGACAGGGAGAATGAGCTGAAGGATTGAGAAAAGGATTTACACGAATAGAAAGGAGGGAATTAGGGAAAAATGAATTGAAGGAAAAATAAAAAGATAAATAATTGAGAAAAGAAAGAGGGAAGAATGAGATGATAAGAATAGGGAGACGAATAATATGGAGGAAAATGAGAAATTCTGCGTGGGATTGAGGAAGAGGAAGATCGAGAGGAAAGGAATGCGGAAGAAAACGGAGGAAAGAAGGAATGAGTGGAATGAAGCGGGGAAGAGGAGGAAGGGAAGGGAGAGATGGAAAAAAAAGATAAAAGGAGATAAGAGCAAAACGGGGAGAGAAAACGAACAAAAAGAAAGAAAAAAATGATGCAGAGAGAGAGAGAGAGAGAGAGAGAGAGAGAGACTATGAAAAGGAGAAGTGAGGGCGGTAGCAATGTGGTCTGATAGCAGGGAACCGCGTCTCCTTATCTACAGGTTCTTCTATGGGTGACCTTTCTATTGTCTAAGATGGTGATAATTTTTGGGACACTCGGTTGGTATCTCTCTCTCTCTCTCTCTCTCTCTCTCTCTCTCTCTCTCTCTCTCTCTCTCTCTCTCTCTCTCTCTCTCTCTCTCTCTCTCTCTCTCTCTCTCTCTCTCTCTCTCTCTCTCTCTCTCTTTCTCTCCTTGTTCCTTCTTTTCCTTTCTTCCACGCTTGTATTTCTCATGTCCACTATTTCCTAAGGCCGATAAGGAGATTAATCGGGTTTTTATTAGTGTTTTTTCACGTTCATGGCACAGAAGGAGGATCAGGCTACCACCAGGGTCACAAAAGTACCTCTTGAAATATCCCCAAATTTCTACGAAGTCCTTGTCAAATGTGTGTGAGGGGGACCGAATTGTGCAGACTCCCGTTAGCCCTGTCTGATGTAACCCACACTACGCCTTCCCTTCAAAATGTTTCGTAAGAGAACAACAACAGCCCGCATGCCTCTCCCTGCAGCCCCAGTTCACACACAGCCACTATCCGAGGTTTCCCTGCCCAAGGAGAGGTATTAAGTCACATGACAGCTCTGGCCTGAAGTTAACTTACGGATTTATGGGACTATGAGAGTACAAAGAGCCTCTACGTATGCCAATCCTCGGGCACACTAACCCTCCTGTCTCCGCAATCCACACACAGCCACTATCCGAGGTTTCCCTGCCCGAGGAGAGGTATTAAGTCACATGACAGCTTTGGCCTGAATTTAACTTACGGATTTATGGGACTATGAGAGCACAAAGAGCCTCTACATATGCTAATCCTCGGGCACACTAACGCCCCTGTCTCCCGCATCCCTTATACAGCAAACGTCTTGGGGAGCTCAACACACGAAGGGCCATTCCCACGACCCCGCCCGTACAGGAACACATGTGCTCCCTGCCCTTTTGTGTGCGGTAAGGGTGAGAAGCAAAGGCTGAGAAGAGGTCCGCAAAGATTCTGTTCCTGCAAAGACAACAGAAGCTAAGAACGAGATGATCAAGATTTAACGTAGGATGTCTGTGTGTGTGTGTGTGTGTGTGTGTGTGTGTGTGTGTGTGTGTGTGTGTGTGTGTGTGTGTGTTAATCTGCCTGTCTGTCTGTCTATGTCTGTTTGTATCTCTCTCTCTCTCTCTCTCTCTCTCTCTCTCTCTCTCTCTCTCTCTCTCTCTCTCTCTCTCTCTCTCTCTCTCTCTCGCCCACCAGGCTACCGTACCAAAGCGGACACGCGGTATTGGGCAGCGACAGGACAAGGTTACTCTTATTTGTTGGGGTCGGACGCGCAGTAGATGAGGACAGACCAGACTGACCATCGACTTGGCAGAGAAAGTTGTCCTTGCCCGCCCCGCCCTGACGCCACACCCTTGCCAGCTCCATAGACGGCGCAGGAAGGACAGTAAAGATGCAGGTGAGGGAAGGGAAGGGAAGGAAGGAGAGGCTATCACTGTGGAAGGTAATGCAGGGAGTCTAAGTATATGGCGATGACAAGGCTGAGCGGGGGTGGTTCATGGCTACCTCAAGAGTAAACTGAGGACTGTGTTGAAGGCTGATGCAGGGAAGGAAAGGGAAGGGAAGGCTATCATAGTGGAAGGTATTGCGGCGAGTCTAAGTATATGGCGATGATAAGGCTGAGCAAGGGTGGTTCAGGGCTACCTAAAGAGTAAACTGAGGACTGTGCTGAAGGCTGATGCAGGGAAGGTAAGGCAAGGGAAGGCTATCACAGTGGAAGGTAATGCGGTGAGTCTAACTATATGACGATCAAAAGGCCGAGGAGTGAAAGAGAGAGGAAGGGAGTATATGGGAATGTGGAGCGAAGTAAGAAAGGCGAGGGTGGTTAGGTTAGGTTAGGTTAGGTTAGGTTAGGTTAGGTAATGCGAGAGTCTAACTACATGGCAATCACACGGCCGAGAGTGGGTGGTTAATAGCTGCTTAAAGGTGGACTGAGGACTGTGTAGAGGGTGGATGCAGGGAAGGAAAGGCAAGGGAAGGCTATCACAGTGGAAGGTAATGCGGTGAATCTAACTATATGACGATCAAAAGGCCGAGGAGTGAAAGAGAGAGGAAGCGAGTATATGTGAACGTGGAGCGAAGTAAGAAAGGCGAGGGTGGTTAGGTTAGGTTAGGTTAGGTTACGTAATGCGGGAGTCTATAACTATATGGCAATCACACGGCCGAGCGAGGGTGGTTAATAGCTGCTTAAAGGTGGACTGAGGACTGTGTAGAGGGTGGATGCAGGGAAGGAAAGGCAAGGGAAGGCTATCATAGTGGAAGATAATGTTAGGTTAGGTAATGCGAGAGTCTAACTATATGGCAATCACACGGCCGAGAGTGGGTGGTTAATAGCTGCTTAAAGGTGGACTGAGGACTGTGTAGAGGGTGGATGCAGGGAAGGAAAGGGAAGTAAGGCTATCATAGTGGAAGATAATGTGGGGAGTCTGACTATATGGCGCTCACACGGCCGAGGAGTAAAAGAGAGAGGAAGGGAGTATATGGGAACGTGGAGCGAAGTAAGAAAGGCGAGGGTGGTTAGGTTAGGTTAGGTAATGCGAGAGTCTAACTATATGGCAATCACACGGCCGAGAGTGGGTGGTTAATAGCTGCTTAAAGGTGGACTGAGGACTGTAGAGGGTGGATGCAGGGAAGGTGAGGGAAGGGAAGGCTATCACAGTGGAAGGCAACGCGGGGAGTCTAACTATGTAGCAATCACACGGCCGAGAGTGGGGTTTTAGAGCTGCCTAAGAGAGAATTGATGGCTATGTTAAGGCCTGGAAAGGTTATCGAGGGTGGAGGTCCAGGTGTTTAGGGAGAATTGAGGACTGTGTTGCGGGCTGAAGAAGTCATCAAGCTTGGGACTGTAGAGTGTGAAGGGTTGATGATTGATGACTGTGTTGCAAGTTGAAAGGCGTTATGAAGCTGAGAACTGAGGGGAAGAGATTGAAGAGTTGATACGAGAAGCAAAAATAAATAATAGGAGCAGTAAATAGCTGGCTTTTTTTCATATTGTTTTCTTTTTTTTACGCCCTTGCATTGTCTCCTCTGCTGTAAAAAAAATACATAGATGAAAAAAAAAAAAATAACGAAATAAAAAGGATTACATTATATTTATTTTTATTTTTGTCTTTTCTTTGCTTTCTTTAACACGCTGTCTACTGATTTCGTGTCGTCTTGTAAATATGTAAGCAACTGATGTTTTCTTAGGTTTTTCTTATTTATTTGTGTGGGGGGAACATAGTAACCACTAGCTAGATGAAACACACACACACACACACACACACACACACACACGGTCCCTCACCCACCGCATGGCAACGTCTATATTAAGTCACCTTTAACACGCCGTCGCTGAATTAGACACGCGTCGGTGGGGAGCGACGAGGAGGCCGATATCAAGAGCACTAGTATATGAGCCGGTATTCTTAGACGTCTCGGCGCCTCAGTTCCCGTGTTGAAAAGCCTCTCGTGGAAGTTGCTGGGGTTTTCATGGTCTGTTTTGTAATGCTGGTGACAGTTTTACGCAACCTAACCTGACTTACTAACCTAACCTATCTTAACATACCTTGCCTAACATAACCTGATGCTGGTGACAGTTTTACGCAACCTAACCTGACTTACTAACCTAACCTATCTTAACATACCTTGCCTAACATAACCTGATGCTGGTGACAGTTTTACGCAACCTAACCTGACTTACTAACCTAACCTATCTTAACATACCTTGCCTAACATAACCTGATGCTGGTGACAGAACCTAACCTGACTTACTAACCTAACCTAACAACATACCTTGCCTAACATAACCTGATGCTGGTGACAGTTTTACGCAACCTAACCTGACTTACTAACCTAACCTAACTTAACATACCTTGCCTAACATAACCTGATGCTGGTGACAGTTTTACGCAACCTAACCTGACTTACTAACCTAACCTAACTTAACATACCTTGCCTAACATAACCTGATGCTGGTGACAGTTTTACACAACCTAACCTGACAACCTAACCTAACCTAACATACCTAACCTAACAGAAATTACTTAACATACCTTACCTGACCTGACTTAACCTAACCTAACTTAACATACCTTGCCTAACATAACCTGATGCTGGTGACAGTTTTACACAACCTAACCTGACAACCTGACCTAACCTAACATACCTTACCTAACCTAACATAAATTACTTAACATACCTTACCTGACCTGACTTAACCTAACCTATCCTAACATACCTTAACTTAACCTAACCTGAGCTCGTATATTCTTGACCGTATCGCAACCTAACCTAACCTAACATACCTTATCTAACATACCTTGCCTAACATGCCTTACCTAACCTAACATACCTTACCTAACATACCTTACCTGACCTGACTAAATCTAACCTATCCTAACATAACTTAACCTAACCTGAGCTCGTATTCATGACCGTATCGATTGGGGCTCGAACGGGGGACAGGGACAGGCCTCTTCACCTTGGCGCGAGGGTCAAGGGCGCGGAGGAGGAAGCCAAAGGGAGCGAGGAAAGTGTAAACAGTGTGAAGACGGAAGACAAAGTTGTGGAGGGAAGTCACGCTACCCCGGACACTTCCTGCATTCGTACACACACACACACACACACACACACACACACACACACACACACACACACACTTTTAAAACTGGAACCTACAGGAATAGAAACAGCTAGACAGACAGACAGAAACAAACACCGAAACACACACACACACACACACACACACACACACACACACACACACACACACACACACACACACACACACACACACACACTTTTAAAACTGGAACCTACAGGAATGGAAACAGCTAGACAGACAGACAGAAACAAACATCGAAACACACACACACACACACACACACACACACACACACACACACACACACACACACACACACACACACACACACACACACACTTTTAAAACTGGAACCTACAGGAATGGAAACAGCTAGACAGACAGACAGAAACAAACATCGAAACACACACACACACACACACACACACACACACACACAGACACACACACACCGTTAAAATTGGAACCTACAGGAATGTAAACAGCTAGACAGACAGACAGAAACAAACACACACACACACACACACACACACACACACACACACACACACACACACACACACACACACACACACACACACACACACATGCCAGTGACCTTAGCGAGATGGCGAGTCCACGATGTTTGGCTTTATAATCTTACATCGCGTTTTCTTTTACATCTTTTTTTTTCTTTTTTTTTTTTCTTTTAACCACGCGGCGTACCCTCATGGAAGGAACACTGAATGGCTTTTACGTGCGTGCCTCTGCCTTTCTTTTTTTATGAATATACATGAAGGAATCTCAAGAACAGGCTGGCGGGTCAGTGGAACAAAGTGAGCAGGTGTGTAGTTGAGGCAAACACAATACTGAGACCTTTAAACGGAGACTAGATGCTTTTATGGACGGAAAGGGAGTCTGGCGAGCAACCCATCTTTACGAGCTGCCTTGTGTATGCCGTCTAATCTCTTGTAGTCTCCTCATCTCCTTGCTTGGCTGAATAACTGCCCGAAGCTTTTCAAACAACAACAAAAGTGGTCGTGATTCTCCCTCCTACAAGTCACTTACTACTTTTTTTTTATAACAAAGGAGACAGCTCAAGGGCACAAAAAAAGGAAACAATAATAAAAAAAAGCCCGCTACTCCCTGCTCCTATAAAAAAAAATCAAAATAGGTGGCCGAAAGAGAGGTCAATTTCTGTTTTGATTTTGCGTCTTTGCAGCAACACACACGTTTGGACTCCACCTCCTCACAACACTATGAATGTTTTGACTTTTCCGCCTCAAAACAACACACACTTCAAGACTGCTTCCGTGTACCTGTTCATGGCTCCCTATCCATGTGATGCTGGTGACAGTTTTACGCAACCTAACCTTACTTAATTTAACCTATCCTAACATACCTTGCCTAACATACCTTACCTCACATACCTTACCTAACCTAACATACCTTACCTACCTTACCTTACCTGACCTGACTTAACAATTTCGACGTTTTTATTCTTCAGGACCAAGCCAGTGGGTGTAAACGTTTGCATCCTGACCTATTAAAGCTGCATAAACGATTGCATCCGTTTTCCACAGCAATATAAATGACTTTCTTCAGCAAATTTCAACCGATATTTATAAACGCCTGTAACCTACCCTCTTGACATCAATCTAAAACACGTATCTCCCTCAAAAAGATCAGGACCAATATCAGCATCAAGATCCCATGCACTGCCTGGCCAAGATATTCATTAACGCCTTGAACCTACCCTCTTGACATCAATCTGACATCCTACCCTCTTGGCATCAATCTAAAACACGTATCTCCCTCAGAAAGATCAGGACAAATATCAGCATCAAGATCCCTTGCACTGCCTGGCCAAGATATTCATAAACGCCTGGAACCTACCCTCTTGACATCAATCTGACATCCTACCCTCTTGGCATCAATCTAAAACACGTATCTCCCTCAGAAAGATCAGGACCATTATCTGCTTCAAGATCCCATGCATTGCCCAGCCAAGACACTCATAAACGCCTGGAACCTACCCTCTTGACATCAATCTGACATCCTACCCTCTTGACATCAATCTAAAACACGTATCTCCCCCTATCCTATGCACCGCCCAGCCAAGATATTTATCTAAAACACGTATTTCCTTCAGAACCACCACCAGCTCCAGGGTCCCATGCATTGTCCGGCCCAGATTCCGCCCCCGTCTGCCCCCAACAACACCGCGCCCCTGCAGTGCTCGGTGGGGGCTCGGTCGGGGGCAGCCTCTCCGCTTCCCGCCGAAAACTCTCCAGGAGCCGCGCCGAGGGTCCTACACGTCCCCCGAGGCGTTCACAGCACCCGTCTTAGGTTTCCAGGCGGCTGCAGTGACGGCGGACGAAAGACCAGACTCGGGGCCATCACACCAAGCCACTCCAGCCCTTAGGAACGACGACTTTAGGGCTTGAACTCACCTCCCAACGGCGGCAGTTCGGCGAGACATGCGGGAATGTATGGCGGCACCTTTGTCACCCTTATTGCGGGGTATCATAACGCCCGCAGCCTGCCCGTGACGAAAGGAGAACCCCGGTAATGGGACACCTAGCTCTTCGCGGACTAGACTCAAGCTTATATTTTGGCGCAAGTTGAAGTACTGATAAGGAGTTTGATGAGTGCAACGGCGGCTCAGGTGATAGATTTACCTTACGTTACGCCAGGTGAGGTGAGGTGGGGGGAGGTAGGTAACAGGAGGTAACAGGTGCTGGGAGGGAAGGGAAAGGGAGGGAAGGACAGGTTTAGTGAGCGGAATGTAGGGGAAGGTTCGGTGTGGTGTGCTCTACCTCCTCTACCTGTCAACAACACGTCCCTCCCCCCTCTCTACCTCCCTCCACCCCTCCTCCTTCCTCCCTCTCTCCTCCTCTCCTGTCTCTTCTTCCTTCACTTCTTCCCATTCTTAGTTCCTTTCCTTATTTTTCCTCCTCTTCTCTTTCTTTACCTTCCTCCTTTTTTATTTGTATTTCCTTTCCTTTTCTCTCCCTTCACGCACCTGCCCTTCATCCCTTCTCTTCTCCTTTCCCATCTTTCTCCCTCCCTTCCTCCTCCTCCCTTTGCGTTCTCTACTTTCACCCTATTTCCCCTCCCTTCCCTTCCCCTTACCACCTCTTTCCTTCTCTTCTTCCCTACTTTCTCCTTCCTCCTTCATCTCTTTTCCTCCTCTCTCTCTCTCTCTCTCTCCCTTCTTTTTCAATGCATCTTCACACCCTCTCCTCTTCCCCCCCCCCACAAAAAATACTTCTTTTACCCTACTTACCTCCCTTCCTTCCTTCCTCCCTCCCTCCTCCTCCTCTCTCCCCAACCATACCACACCCTCCTCCTCCCATTTTCCATCTGTTCTCTCTCTCTCTCTCTGAACTGTCCCTTCCCTCCCTACCTCCCTTCCCACTTTATATTACCTCATACTGTCTCCTCCTCCTCCTCCTCCTCCTCCTCCTCCTCCTCCCTATACCCTAAACTTCCTCTCCCTGATCTTATCTTCCCAAACCTTCGTCCCATAATGTCCTCCTCCCCTCCTCTTCCCCCTCCTCCTCCTCCTCTCCCCTGCATTGTTGGGTGTTAAAGGAGAGGGGGGAAGGGAAGTTGAGGGAAGAGGGGGAGAGGGAGGAAGGGGGGAGAGGGAAGAAGGGGGGGAGAGGGAAGGAAGAGGGGAGAGGGAAGAAGGGGGGGGACGGAAGAATGGGGGGAGAGGGACGAAGAGGGGGAGGGAGAAGAAGGGGGAGAGGGAAGAAGGGGAGAGCTTTGATATCCCCTTCTACCCCCTCCTATTCCTGTTCCCTCCTCTCCCTTCCCCCTCCTGTTCCCTCCACCCCCTCCCGGCGTGTCACCTGTCCCGTTGTTTACCTCGGATGTTTTCCCCGGTCACCTGTTGTTGTGTTCACCTGATCCACGAGACGCGTTCACCTGCTAACTGGCTCCCTGTTTACCTGCTTTGTTTTTATTTTTTACGTGTCGTTTAACTTGATTGTTTAATGTTTCTTAGTTATCCTTATATATTTTTCAGTCACCGCCGAGTGGCCTAAGACTACCCACATGCTGTCCTGAAGACCACCTATTGTTCCGGACTCTAGATTCTCTCTAAACTCTAAAGGCAGGATCAAAGATGAGCTCCGGGGGACAGCATGAGCCAAGCAAAATACCGCCACTATAAACACTTGCCTGCTCCATAACGGACTGGAACCGACCACCAAGCCCCACCAAGAAAGACTACCGGCGCAAAAGGCGGAACATAAGAAGTAAAAATATATAAATGAATAGATAAATAATGAGAATATAATAATTGCTTCCTATATATTCTGAACTTCTTATTTTTTACTCGTTTAGATCATTCTTTTACGCGTTTTTCCTATTCATTTACTGCTTTTCTTTGCTTTTTTTCTTATTTTTAGAGAGAGAGAGAGAGAGAGAGAGAGAGAGAGAGAGAGAGAGAGATTTTAGTTTTCTCCACACTATTATTTATGGAGTACATCCGAAGTAACATTTTCCCCTTGTTGGCGGTCCGCTTGTGTCTGTTTGTCTGTTTAACGAACGGCAAATATGAAGTTAATGGTCCGTTCACCCGTTCACCCATTCACTCGCCCTATTTTCCTCCGTTCCCTCCTCCCTCTCTCCCTTTTTCTCTCCTCTCCCTTTCCTTCAACCTCCCTTCCCTTCCCTTCCTCCCCCCCCTCTCTTTTCTCCCTCTTCCCTTCCATCTTTCATCCCTTCCCTATTTTCCTAGTTTTCCTCCTCCCTCTCTCTCTTTTTCTCTCTCCTCCCTTTTCTTCAACCTCCCTTCCCTTCCCTTCCTCCCCCCCCCTTCCATCCTTCATCCCTTCCCTCCTCCCTTTTTCTCCCTTCTCCCTTCATTCTCTCCAGCCATCCTTCTGTGCCCTTTCCTTCTATCTATCTCCCTTCCCTTCCCTTCCTTCCTCCGTCTCCCTTTTCTCCCTCTTCCCTTCATTCCCTTCCATCCTTCATCCCTTCCCTTCCCTCCTACCTCCCTTCCCTTCCTTCCTGCCTCCCCATCATCCTCCCCTCTCTCTTTCTTCTCCTTCCTTTCAGTCTCCTTTACTCCCTTCCCTATCCTCCTTCCTCCCTTCATATGCCATCTTCCTCCCTTCCCTTTCCTCCTTCCCTCCCTTTCCATTCTTCTATCTTCCCTTCCCTTCCCTCCTTCCTCCTTTCCCCTCCCTTCAACTATACCTTCCTTCCTTTCAGCCACCTTTTCTCCCTTCCCTTCCTTCCCTCCTCCTCCTCCTCCTCCTCCAATCACGCCTAGCCTGTTTTCCTGCCGCAGTCTCATAACAAAATAATGCTCAAACAAAGTGTCCCCGTGATTGGAATAAGGATTGTGTTTGCTTTCTGTCCCCCATACATACATACATTCATACATAGACATACATACATACATACAGACAGACAGACAGGCAGGGAGACATTCATAAACATACCCAAATAAAGAGACTGTGCTTTCTTGGGTTCATACATACATACATTCATACAGACAGACAGACATTTTAGTAGTAGTAGTAGTAGTAGTAGTAGTAGTAGTAAGAGGAGGAGGAGGAGGAGGAAGAGGAGAGGTTTTATCATTATTATTACCACTACTCTTGTCATCATTATCATTGCTATCCATTTCAGCAGAAGACAGCATTTACAAGTTATACTACTACTACTTCTACTACTACTACTACTACTACTACTACTACTATCATTAGCATCATTACTATCCCTGTCACCAGAACACAAACATTTACAAGTCACCGCCTCCACAAGTGCTGAGGCGTGTTGGTCCACGTGACGCCAGGCTGCTCTGAGGTGCATCACGCCCGTCACTAATACTCGGGCGGGGGACGAGAAGCTTCCTCGATCAGTCCACGCAACCAGCGTGACACCAGCACTTGCCGCGCCCTCATAAGCTGATCGTCCGGGAGTGCCACGGGTTTTGCATATTTAGTTTTTTGTTTCGTCTCTCTCTCTCTCTCTCTCTCTCTCTCTCTCTCTCTCTCTCTCAACCAACCCTAACTTCAGCGACTTCGTTCAAAAGGAGCACCGGGGGGCAGCATGGGCCAGGTAAAGGTCACACATCACGGCAGCCACTATAAATAAAATTCGCCTGCGCCACTAACGGGCTGGGGCCGTCCAAGAGACCCCTCAAGACTGCCTACCGGCGCTATAGCCAGCACATTAAACAGACACACGCAACACCCTAAGACTGATTCATAGGCATAACAAACTAACCCCCATATACACAAACTCATTTCTCAAGCATATAAAAGCAACACATGGCGTTACTTAACTGCTGACCGTAGACTTACTGTGAAGAATATGCAACGCACTACAATCTTTCTTTTCAATTTAATTCTCAGGCGCACGCGTCACTCCATGCATCATAAGACTCGCCTCACACGCTCATTTTTCATCGTATTAGAAAAGCAATGAACTTTAATTTTCCTCGACGCTTTCTTTGTGTTACGAGTTGAAACACGCCGCAGCGAGCAACACATGCATAAGCTATGAGTGAAGAACTAATCCTCTGCTTAGAACGAGGAACATGTGCAAGAAAAGCCGGGCAATGAGACACAAACAAGCACCGACACCCGCGGCTACGTTGGCTATTTGAACTGAAACGAGTCGGCAGGAATGAAACTGTATAATATATGGATATTTTAAACTATTCCTGTGGCTGGTTAAGAAAAAAATGAAACAATAAACAGCAAATAAGAAGACTGTACCAAGGCACCTCTCCATCCGAAATTGACATCTATTTTGGCTACTCTTTACTTTTTGTCTTGTGGAAGCAGCAATTAGGGGCCTTTTTTTTTATTCTACACTTTCTCTTTGCTACCCTTGAGTTCCTCCCTGTGCTGTGAAAAAAAGGAGTCTGCAAAAGCCTCGTAGAGCTATACAAGACAGCATCAGTGAGCCTAACACCACCTAACCTCACTATCCATGTATTTAGCGAACCTTTTCTTGAATGTGTTAATCGTATCGGCACTCACAACATGACTGTCAAAGCCTGTTCCACTCATCCACCACTCTACCGGTGAACCAATTATTGCCTATGTCTTTGTTGGATTTGAATTTCTGTACCTTAAACCCATTACCCATTGAAGGGGAAAAGCCTCTCCATTGGTCTTTTTCAACCCCTTTCAACCCGTGATTATGTCTTACTAAATTCTCTTGCGCCCAGTCAGGTAAAAACATATATGGCGTAACAGAACGAGACCCACAGACGAACAGACCTCCTTGCCATCTGCCCCCATAACCGCGGCTGCCCAGTGATAGAGAGAATATGGAAGAATGACTCGGTATTATCAAACGCTTCGAGTTCTTGTTACGACTATTTTCTAATCTAAGGGCAGAGAGGAACTACGTTGGGTTTTTCGCGCACACCACCATACCCCTTCTCACCATTACCACCATCTCCACCACCCTTGCAAAACTACCGCCAGGCTCAGGAAACCACCCATGGAAACCCCGACAACTTCCGCGAGAGCCCTTTTAAATAACTGTACTGAGGCTAAGACTTTGATAATATGGGCCTATGACTCAGGTGCGATATGTCTTTCTTCTCCTTATCTCCATCAGTCTTAATGGATAGTGATGAAAGCACACGTCCGACTAATGATATAATCTATGGTTGTATAGTTTGTCTCACACCCAACCAACAACCTACTGCTACCTCACACCTGGCCACGACCACTATCACACCCATTACCACTACCACCGCCACCACCACCTTCACCCACCAGCCCACCCTAGTAACGTCGCGTCCCTGGGCCTCTCGATGAAGCAATGTCTCCTTCGCCAGCCAAAGAAATCCAATTATCCAGCACATTCACCGCCTCCCGTGCCTGTCCCAAGTCCCGCCCCACCATTCTACCTTTCCGACCAGCCCCTTCCTCCTCCTCCTCCTCCTCCTGCTCCTCCTCCATCACTCCTCAGGCCACGAGGCTCTCCCTAGTAACAGAACCAAGCACGGGATGGTTGATACGAGGCAGGAAGAAGGAGGACGAGGAGGAGGAGGAAGAGGCGAGGAGACTGGAGAGAGGGAAAGAAAACAGTGTGTGTGTGTGTGTGTGTGTGTGTGTGTGTGGAGGGAAAAAGGACGAGGAGAAATAGGAGAAATGGCCACAACAAGAGAAGGAAGGGAAGCAGGAAAGAGGAGAAGGAGGGAAAGAGAAAGCAGAGGGTGGGTAGGGGAGGGTAATGTGAGAGGATTTGGCGGGAAAAAGGAACACCCGACGAGCCACGAGAAGGTAGGAATGGGGAAAGGCGGGACTGTATGTGTTTGAAGGCCGAGGGGGAGGGTAGTGACGGTAGCGACACGTGGTGGGAAGGTGCACGTGGGTTTGGGAGTAAACAAACAGATCTGATGAGGACACGAAAAGGAAACCTAAGAAAATGATTTTATGGATGGAAGAGTTCTATATTTTGGCGGAAAATTAAATGTATTAGAGGAAACTATGACGAGAGGAAGTAAGGAGGGACTCAAGCTTGTAAAGGAAACTAGATAGATAAGAGAAATATACTGACACTGGATAAGCAAAAGGATGAAATAAAAAAAAACATCCACATGAATGGAAATGTTATCGATTTTGGAGAAGACTGAGCATAAGAAATCAAACAGTAATTCGAGGGATGGAGGAATACGTTATGTAATAATGGAAATAGGAGATTAAGCTGATGCTTGTTCAAAATGCGAGGAGAGGAAGATGTGCCAAACACAGCCATCAATGGAGAAAGTAGACTGGAGATAAAAATAGATGATGAGGAATGTGTTATATGATAGGGGAAATGTGAGACTGAACTAATGATTTAATGAAAAGAAGTAAATGAAAGGAATAAAGAAATGAGTTGAAAAGTTATATATTTTGGAGAAAGTTAAGCGTATTGAACCAAAGGGAGGGAAGGACTTATGTTAAGAATGTAATAGGAAACAGCACTTAAGATTGCTCGAAAAGGAAGAAATATGTGAAATGAACTGATTGAACAAATATGAAAGAAACTTATTATAACAACTTCGTGTATCAGACCAACTTGAAGGTAAAAAAAAATTCAAAGGACACTAATGAGAGCGGTTCAATACCCCCAAAATCTAAAATCTCTCACGTGATAAATCATGATGCACTGTGCCTGTATTCTACAAGACATTGATCCCAAGTGTTTATGCTAACATTTTTTAGGTGAAGTGGTGAGAAACACTCTGCCATTCAGTTATTATAAGCTAATTACTCGCAACTAAGCTTACACCATTCTCGCAGTTTTTTTCTAATCTCCTGTCGCATGTATTGCTTGAACCATTTTTGCAATAGATTTCACGAAGACTAATGTTCAATCTGGCAAGTACCGAACTGAATCTAGTCGGTACTACTCGTGGTAAAGAGATATTTAAAAGGCCGAAACCCGCATGATGCCGAAAGGAGAGGCTGAGGGGCCGAACTAAACCTCACCAAGGCTTACCAATACAAAGGGCTGTAGCTATAGGACACTGGGGAGAAAGAAACAGTGGAACACCTAATTGTAGAATGTAGCAACTACGAAAGGCAGAGAGGGAAGTTAGTAGCAGAATTAGTGATGGTGATAGGTAGGGACAGCCGATCAAAAGCGATACAGGTCAAAAGAAGAAGAAGAAGGTTTGTTTTGGTTTGGAATGCCAAGTCGTATAAATCTTCCTCCAAGGTATAAATACATATGAACAAGTAAAGTCTGTGTTCGTGATTTACTAATTGCTTTAGTGTATCAAGTGCCTAAAACTGATAGTACAGAAGTTATTTGTAGACCATAAAACAACGAACAACAGGTCGTAAATTCTAAAGGTTCATAATTTCATTTACCGTAATACCGCTACTGAGTCAAAGATTATTGAAGAAAACTGTTTTTAATATTCATAACTTTGTTTTGAATTACAGTGGGATAAGCAAAACTTTTTTTTTTTATAGTAGACCCGCTTGTCTGTACCATGTTATGCTTTCCAAATAATCTGGCATCTTTTTTCGAGGAATGGAACTGTTGTAATTAGGTCAACTTTGGAACTGTTTTCTAGTAAAGCGAATAATAATAATAATGATAATAATGATAATAATGATACTAATCCCCATCACTACCACCACCACCACTACCACCACCGACACCACCACCCACCATCACTTTTCATCACCACCCTCATCAACACCACCACCACCATCACCACCACTATCTCTTCCCCCACCCATATCATCACCACCACCACCACCATGATCACTCCCCACACACACCACCACCAGCATCACCACCACTATCCCTTCCCCAACCACCAGCACTACCACCACCACCAGCAGCACCATTACCATTATCACCCCCACTACCCCTTCCCAACCACCACCATCACCACCACCACCAGCTGTCCCGGAAAGTGTAAAAAGGGGAGCAGCTGCAGAGAGGTTAACGCATTTGGCCGACTTGCTATTGGAGCCTCTCAGCGCCTGGACCCAAAAGACAGGCGGTGCGATCAAGCTGCTAATGCGTCCAAGGGAGTGTGTATGCAGGTTAGGTGTAGCAAAGGACACGAATGCAGTTTAATTGGCGAGGGATATTTAAATGAGCTTGTAGGGCAAAAAGGGACAAAAAAGGAAGTCGATGGAAGAGAAGGAAATGAAGAGAAGACGAGGGCAGTGATGGAGAAGAGGAACATGATGAGGAAAATCGAGGAATACGAAGACGAGAACGAGGAAGAGCGCGAAAAGGGAGGCGAGGAGGAAAAAGAGGAGATAGAAGAGAGTGACGAAGGAAGAAGTGATTAGGAAAGGATACGAATGCAGTTTAATTGGCGAGGGATATTTAAATGAGTATACGGTTTTATAGTAGTAAAGAGAAGAAGTTAGTGGGAAGGAAGAGAAGGGAGGAAGGCAGTCAAGTGGGAGAGGGAGAAAGAGGAAGAAGAGAAAATGAAGGGGAAAGGAGTAAGAAGAGAAATGGGAAAGTAAACTATAGGGTAAGAAGTAGAATAGGATAAGGATATAATGAGGATAGGATAGAATAAGAAGAGGATAAAAAAGGTAGAAAGGGGCGATGAGGAAAGAAAATAATGAAGAAATGTAAAAATGGAAGACAGAAATAGGGAAGAGAAAGAAATGGAGGAAGGAAAGGGAGGCAGAATGAGAAGAAAGAGAGAGATATGGAAGAAGGAATGGACGAGGGCGAGGAAGAAGTGAGAAGCAGAGAAAGAAACGAAGAGAGGAGAAAGAGGAAGAAGAGATAGAAAGGAAAACTGTGCGAGGAAGAACGGTGAATACGAAGAGGGAGATAAGAACTAGAAACAAAGAAGAGGAAAAGGAAGGAAGGAAGAGGAGGAGGAATAGTAGGAAGAAGGGTACATCATTATATAACTGACATCGTACGAGAGAGAGAGAGAGAGAGAGAGAGAGAGAGAGAGAGAGAGAGAGAGAGAGAGAGAGAGAGAGAGTACTATTTTTAGCTCGTACTGCGAGGGGGAAGGAACGAGTTTGCACACACACACACACACACACACACACACACACACACACGGGAAGGTGCAGAAAAAAAACAACAGCACTTAATAATAAAACTTGGTTAATGAAGAATGAAAATAAAGAATAAGAAAACAACGATATATAAAAAAAGAAAATGAAATAAATAAGAAAAGAAATAAAAAAAGAGGGATGATGAAGTTTTGAGGAGAAAGAAACTGTAGGAAGAGGAAGAGAAGAGGAAGAAGAGGACCAAAAAGGGAGGCGAAGGAAGAGGAAGGAAAGACGAAAAAAGTGATAGAGAAAAGGAAAAAAGAGAAAGGGAGCAAAGAAGAAAGGTAAAAATGTATAAATAAATGTATGAATGAATAATTAACTGAATACATTAACCTCACAAGTGTATCCATTCAGTTGTATAATACCGTCTAATGTAACCTAGTGACGGCAAGGGGACGAAGTGAAGTGGTGTACGTGTCTGTATGTCTGTCTGTATGTGTGTATCTATTTCTGTATGTCTGGGGGGTTGGCTGACTTGCGAGCTGGCTGGTTGGCTGTTTATCTCTGTCTGTCTGTATGTATGTATGTTAGTTTGTCTGTGTCTGGGTGGCTGTGTGGCTTGCTAACTGATTGTCTGTTTATCTGAATGTATGTTTGTATGTCTATTTGTCTGTATATCTGTCTGTTTCTTAACCTGTCTATATGTCTGTCTATCTGTCTGTATATATGTATGTCTCTACCTGAGTCTATATGTCTGTCTACCTGGGTGATTGTCTGTGTGTCTGTGTGTCTGCATATGTCTGTGTTCGTCTGCATACGTGTCTGTTTGGGTGACTGTCTATATGGGTGACTGTTTCTCTGTCTGTCTGTCTGGGTGATTCTGTACGTATATCTACCTGGGCGATTGTCTGTCTGTGGGTCTGTATCTGGGTGACTTTCTTTGGGTGACTGTATCTGTGTCTGTTTGGGTAATTCTGTATATGTCTGGGTGAGTGGATGACTGTCTGTATGTCTGGGTGAGTGCGTGACTGAATGGGTTGGTAACTAATTGCCTGAATGTATGTTTGTCTGTCTGTCTGGGTGATTCCGTATATGTGTCTGGGTGAGTGGCTGGCTGTTTGGGTGATTCTGAATGTGTCTGTGTGTCGGGCTCCTTGTCTATCTCTGTGTCTGGGTGAGTGGCTGGCTGTTTGGATGGTTCTCTGTGTGTGTGTGTGTGTGTGTGTGTGTGTGTGTGTGTGTGTTTGGGTGATTCTGAATGTGTCTGTGAGTGTGTCGGGCTGCTTGTCTATCTGTGTCTGGGTGAGTGGCTGGCTGTTTGAGTGATTCTGTATGAGTGTGTGTGGGGGTGTGTGGGGGGGGGTGAGTAGCTTGTTGGCTGGTGCGGTGGAGCTTACAGCGGGCCAATGAACCTTCGCCGCAGAGTAGACAGATGCGTGAGTGTGCGTGTGTCTCGGCGGATCAGGGAACGGCAGCACAGCGCAACCACACGGCGCCGGGCATGACGAGGGCAGGGGATGGAGCGCTTAGAGGACCCGAGGGAGGCATGATAGAGGGAGGCATTCCACGCGTACAGAGGCTTGGAAACAATACTAGGAACACACAATAGTACATAGGAATACAGAGGAAGGAAGGAGGAAGAGTAGGATAATTGGAGATGGCAGAGGAGGAAAAGAACAGAAGAGGAAAAGAGAGCAAGAGGAAAGTAGAAATAAGAAGCAGTAGCCAGGAGTACTTGAGTCTAATCCTCAGAGTACTCCCCAAGCCTAGCCCAACAGGTCATTACACTTACGTTGGCGGGGTTGCTGAACGGATGGGGGGGGCGAGAGGTGGAGGTGAGTTACCGGGTGGGGGTGGGGGGGTGCATCTCTATCTCCCTCCTCTCTCCCTCCTCTTCTCTCTCTCAACACCTGTTTTGTTACGTGTGTATCCTCTCCGCAGCTGTTGGTTATACGCAGCAAGTGTGAACGACCGGGCGAGGAACGCCGCGGAAAACGAAAAGGGAGACGACGAGGAGGAGGAAGAGGAGGACCAAAAATGGGAGGCGTGGGAAAAGGAAAAGAGAACACGAGAGCATCATGAAGAAGAGAGGAAGAAGAGAAACGGGGCGAATATGAGCGATAAATACGAGGAATGGACAAACAGGAGGCGAGGGAAGAGGAGAGGAGAGGAAAGACGAGAGTAAAATGAAGAGAAGAGGAAGAAGAAAGAAGAGAAAGGAAACCAGGTGAGGAAGAGCGGCTAATAAGAAGAGGGAGATGAAGAGAACTAGGAAGAAAAGGGGAAAAGAAAGAAGGAAGGAAGAGGAAGTCGGGAGAAGATAGAAAAAGGAATAAATGGGAAGATGAATGAAAGAAAACGAAAATGGCTGGTGAGAAGAATAAGACGAAGAGAGAGAGAGAGAGAGAGAGAGAGAGAGAGAGAGAGAGAGAGAGAGAGAGAGAGAGAGAGAGAATAGGAAATTGAGAACGAAAACTAGATGGTAGAGAACGGATATGGGAAGAAAGAAGGAGGAAGAGAACAATTTGTAAAAGAGGACAGGAAGAGGAAGAGGAGGATAATTAGAGATGGCAGAAGAGGAAAAGAACAGAAAAGGAAAAGAGAACAAGAGGAAACTAGAAATAAGAAGCAGGAAGAGAAGAAAAGAGAATGGGAAAAAGGTGATAATTTAAACGATATATAAAGAAAAAGTAAAGACAAGAAAAGGAGAAATAAGATAATAACAAACAAGAAAAAGGTAAATAAAAGGAGAATTATTACATAGAAAGGAAAGAATAAAGGAAGAAAAAGAAGACAAAGAAAGA
Organism: Eriocheir sinensis; assembly: GCF_024679095.1. Taxonomy (NCBI): domain Eukaryota; kingdom Metazoa; phylum Arthropoda; class Malacostraca; order Decapoda; family Varunidae; genus Eriocheir; species Eriocheir sinensis. The sequence goes on along the minus strand of NC_066532.1, from coordinate 5,432,464 downwards.
ACGTGTATTATTCAAAGGAGGGAGGAAAGAGAGGGAGAAGAAAAAGAAAAATTATATGGGAGAGTAAAGGAGAGAAGGGAGGGAAAGAAAGATAAAAGATAGAAAGATAGACATGGAGGGAGGGAAGAAGGGAGAAAGGAAAAAAAAGATAAAAGATAGTGAGATAGAAAGATTGGCATGATTATCTTCCTCTCTCTATCGTTCCTACCTATTATCTGTATCTTACCGTTTAATTGTTCATTCCAGCATCGATTTGTGTTTTGACAAGGCAACGAACAAACCCACAAACACACGACTGACTGAAGATGTGGCGAGGTGACACACACACACACACACACAGACACACACACACACACATAAAATATTAAGAAGTTTTGGATAAGTGAAAAAAAATGGAGGAGACAGAGAGAGAGAGAGAGAGAGAGAGAGAGAGAGAGAGAGAGAGAGAGAGAGAGAGAGAGAGAGAGAGAGAGAGAGGAGCACTGGGAAAGGAAAACACGTGTAAAAGAGACCGAATTAGTTTTTTCTAGAAGGGAAGAAAAAAATAGAAAAGTTTGGAAAAGAGGAAGAAAGGAAATAGGAAGAAAGGAAGGAAGAAAGAAAGCAAGTATAGTATTCAAAGGAGAGAGAGAGAGAGAGAGAGAGAGAGAGAGAGAGAGAGAGAGAGAGAGAGAGAGAGAGAGAGAGAGAAGGAGAGGGAGGGAAGAAGGGAGGGAGGGAAAAGAAGAAAAGAAGATTAAAAAAAATACAGAAACGAAAACTTCTATGGGAAAAATAAACGAGAGAGAGAGAGAGAGAGAGAGAGAGAGAGAGAGAGAGAGAGAGAGAGAGAGAGAGAGAAATAGGTGATGCCGGCCACGTGGATGGGAGAGGAGTTCCACGTGGTCTCTCTCTCTCTCTCTCTCTCTCTGGTTCATCCACTTCTTCGCTTCCTCCTAATTCTTTTCTTTTCACTTTTTTTCTCATTTTTCCTTCTTTTATTCTTCTTTTCCTTTCCCTCCTTCACTCCTCTTTTTCTTCCCCCTTTTACCTGCTCTCCTTTGCTCCTTTCCTTCCCTCTCTCTTCTCTTTCATCTTCTCTTCTATTCCTTTCTTTTCTTTTCCTTCTTTTTTACTGCTTCATTTTTTCCATTTCTTTCTTTTTCGCTTCCTTTTTCATCCTTTCTTCGCCTCTTTCCCCTCCCGTTTCTTTCATCTCCCTCCTCTTCCTCTTCTCTATAACTTCTTTTTCTTGTTATCTTATTCTTAGTTACATTTCTATTGCCTTTTTTTTAGCTATTCCTCTTTCGTTCTTATATTTTTCTCCTGCCTTTTCTCTACTTCCTTTTTTTTCCTCCGTTTTCTCCTGTTCTTGCTTAATTTTCTCCATCCTTTCTCCTTTATCTCCTACTCTTGTTATTTTTTCCTTTTTTTGCTAACTTTATATTTTTTTCTTCTTTTATTTTTCCTTCATCCTATCATCGCTTCTCCTCCTCCTCCTCCTCTTCTTCTATCTCCTCCCCTTGGTTCCTCTTTCGATATCCCTTCTCCCTTCACCTTCCCCAAACTCCTCCTCCTCCTCCTCCTCCTCTTCATAACATGTTGAGGGTTCCTGACTGTGTATATATTTTCTTCCCCTTCCTCCCTCCTCCTCCTCCTCCTCTTCTTCCCTCCCTCCCCTTCCCCTTCCTTCTGCAGCTTCCTCGTCAGCATCCACTTCACCTCTCTCTCTCTCTCTCTCTCTCTCTCTCTCTCTCTCTCTCTCTCGTTTCTCCTCACTTCCGCTCTTTCCAATGTCAGTTTCTTTCCGCTTCCTACTCTTCTTCCTCCTCTTCCTCCTCTTCCTCTTCCTCCTCTTCCTTATCATCATCGTGTTTGCAGTAAAAGCAAATAACGTTAATACTCTGAAATCCGACAGTAATGAGAGAGAGAGAGAGAGAGAGAGAGAGAGAGAGAGAGAGAGAGAGAGAGAGAGAGAGAGAGCAGTCAGTAAACAGGAAATGATATTCTCTAACGAATGCAATAACACCATCAACAACAACAGCAACAACAACAACACGAACCCGAAACAAAAATATCAAAAACAAGAACGAAAAACAAAGAGAGGAAGAGAAAGAGGAGGAAGAGGAAGAGGAAGAGGAAGAAGAGAGAAGAGACGTAGTAGCAGTTATGTGTATGTTGCGTCTCTCTCTCTCTCTCTCTCTCTCTCTCTCTCTCTCTCTCTCTCAAACTCCTTTTTTTCATCCTCTTCCTCTTCGTCTACCTTTTCTCTTATTTCTTTTATTTCCTTTTATTTCTACCTCTTCCTCCTCTTCTTTCTCTTTCTAAAACAAAATAAAATAAAAACAGAGGAAGAGAAAGAGGAAGAGGAAGAAAAGAAGAGAAGGAGTAACAGAAGACATGGATTTATTGCGTCTCTCTCTCTCTCTCTCTCTCTCTCTCTCGGTTCCTCGACCTTGGGAGCGCGCCAGGTCCCTCTCCTCCACCAAGGACGCCGCCCCAGAGGTCAACAACACAGCCAGTCATCGGAGGGGGAGAGAGGAGGAAGAGGAGGAGGAGGGTTGGAAGAGGAGGAGGGGACGGCTAGAGGGGCGGGGCCATGGCGCTTCTCTCTCTCTCTCTCTCTCTCTCTCTCTCTCTTGTGTTGCCGAGTCGTGGGTTTCCTGTCTCACTTTTTGGGATGTTTGGTTACGTGTGTTTGTGTGTGTGTGTGTGTGTGTGTGTGTGTTTGATGGGGTTGGTCTGTTTGTCTGTCTCTCTCTCTCTCTCTCTCTCTCTCTCTCTCAATAAAGTTCATGTTGCCCAGTTACATAATGAAGAACGATCATAATTCAATAGGCCGATGCACTTTTTTTTATTGTTGTTATGGTCAAGAATCTCTCTCTCTCTCTCTCTCTCTCGCCCTAGATTCATTTCCTTTTGCTTTGGCGCGAAAATTCTCGACCGGAGAGAGAGAGAGAGAGAGAGAGAGAGAGAGAGAGAGAGAGAGAGAGAGAGAGAGAGTAGGGGGAAAAGGTATGTAATGCGAGTAATGAATGGACGGAGAAAAAAAAATGGATGAGAGAGAGAGAGAGAGAGAGAGAGAGAGAGAGAGAGAGAGAGAGAGAGAGAGAGAGAGAGAACAACACTCTAATATGGGTACAATTGCGATGGAATGTGACGTTAAAAAGTAAAACGAGAGAGAGAGAGAGAGAGAGAGAGAGAGAGAGAGAGAGAGAGAGAGAGAGAGAGAGAGAGAGGAAGTGGGTGTAGCATGGCACGCTGTGAATGCGACTGGTGTTATGACTATGAGGGGGGAGGAGGAGGAGGAGGAGGAGGAGGTGAAGGAGGAGGAGGAGGAGGAGGAGTGTAAATAGGTGGAGGTGAGTGGAGGAGGTGGGAGATAGTTAATTAGGTAAGGGTGGAAAACGAGGCCAGCAGGAGGAGGAGGAGGAGGAGGAGGAGGTGCTGAAGGGATGATATAGATGGAGGAGGAGGAGGAGGAGGAAATGTGGTAAGTAGATGACGATAGATATGAAGGAGGAGGAGGAGGGAAGTAGTGAGAGAAAAAGGAAGAAAGGAGAGGTATAAGGAGAGGAGGAAAGGATGAGTAAATAAAGAAGAGTAAATGAAGGAGGAAGTGGAGAAGGGAGATGAAGTGGAGGGAGGAGGTAAAAAAGAGGAAATAAGAGTAAAGAAAAGAAAAAAAGTAAGCGAAAAGGAAAAGGATAAAAAGAAGAGTCTGAGAGAATGAAAAGGAGTAAGAGAAGGTGGATAACGAAGGGAGCCAAAGAAAAAAGAGAAAGAAGAAGAAAAAGAAATAGAAAAGGAAAAAGAAAAAGAAGAAAACACGAGACAAGAATTAGTAAAGGGAAAAAAAATAAAGAAATTAATACCAAGAAGAAAAAAGAGGAGGAGGAGGAGGAGGAGGAAGAATATTAGTAATAAAGGAAGAGAGGAGAAAGTAGGACTGACATAAAAAGACTGATGCATACTGAATGTGTGTGTGTGTGTGTGTGTGTGTGTGTCATGGGATTACCAGAGAGAGAGAGAGAGAGAGAGAGGGGTAAATAACACCACAATGGGGAGGAAAGGGAGGGGTAGCGAAGGGAAGGGAAGATGAAGGAAGAAGGGAAGGGCAGCGAAGGGAAGAGAAAGAAGGGAAATGAAGGAGGGAGTAGGGAAGAGAGGAGAAATGAAGGAAGGGAGGGGTAGGGAAGGGAGGAGAAATGAAGGAAAGGGAAGGGTAGGGAAGGGAGGAGAAATGAAGGAAAGGGAGGGGTAGGGAAGGGAGGAGAAATAAAGGAAAGGGAGGGGTAGGGAAGGGAGGAGAAATGAAGGAAGGGAGGGGTAGGGAAGGGAAGAGAAATGAAGGAAAGAGAAATGAAGGAAAGGGAGGGGTAGGGAAGGGAGGAGAAATGAAGGAAAGGGAGGGGTAGGGAAGGGAGGAGAAATGAAGGAAAGGGAGGGGTAGGGAAGGCAAGAGAAATGAAGGAAAGAAGGGTAAAGGATGGGAAGCCACAAAAGGGTTAGGAAAAGGAAGGGGAGACTTGAGATGAGGAAAACCAGAATGCCACACGAGAAACGAAATGAGGACAACGTCAGAGGTAATAAGTTAAACGGTATCTCAGTTGGGTAAAGAGGAAAGAAGAGAGGAAGGAACAGGAGAGGATATGAAGAGGGAAAACCCATATTAATCACGAATCAAACGGTATATATTTTAATTAGATGACTAGGAAAGAATGGAGGAAGGAGCAGGAGAGGAGCTGAAGAAGAGGCATGTATGATTCACGAGTCAGACGGTATATAATTTAGTTAGTTGACTGGGAAAGAAATAGAGGAAGGAGCAGGAGAGGAGCTGAAGAAGAAGAGACATGTATGATTCACGAGTCAAACGGTTTATATTTTAGTTAGATGATTGGGAAAGAAATTTAAGGAACAGGAGAGGAGTTGAAGAAAGAAAAGACATATGATTCACGAGTCAAATGGTATGTATTTTAGTTACGGTAGATAATTGGGAAAGAAATAGAGGAGGAAACAGGAGACGAGTTGAAGAAAGAAAAGAGATACCGGTATATGATTCTTGAGTCAGACGGAATATATTTTAGTTAGATAAATATAACATAGAGAAAGGAACAAGAGAGGAGTTGAAGAAATAAGACATATGATTCACGAGTCAAACGGTATATATTTTAGTTAGATAAATGGGAAAGAAACTGAGGAAAGAACAGGAGAGGAGTTGAAGAAAGAAAAGACATATGATTCACGAGTCAAACGGTATATATTTTAGTTAGATAATTGGGAAAGAAATTGAGGAAAGAACAGGAGAGGAGCTGAAGAAAGAAAAGACATATGATTCACTAGGAAAGAAATTGAGGAAGGAACAGATGATATGAAGAAAACAGAAAAGACGCAGTTTAAACGTGCAACAATCCCAATGAAAGAAAATACAAGGATGATAATTTCCACGTATATGCAATTTTTTAAGTAATAGTGATTCTGAATAAGAAGAGAAAAGGAAAACAGAGGAGCGGAATCATTGTGAGACCTAAAAAAAAGTAAAGAAAAACGTATTAGCAAAAACGTAATAAAAGTGACAAAAAACAATATCGAAAAAAATGAAAGATAAAAAAATGAGACAAAAAATGATATAGAGAAAAATAAAGGAGAGAAGCAGAACAGCCTCCACCAAGCCTTCCCCCTTTCCCTCCCTCCCACCCCCCTTCCTTCACCCTTCCGATAATATGTAAAAAAAATAATAAAAAAGATAAAAAAGAAAAAAGAAAGACAAAAAATGGTACAGAAAAAAAAGTGAGATACAGAACAGCCTCAAACAACCCCCCCCCCTCCCCCCCTCCTCTCCCTTGCCTTCCCTTTCACTGGTATATGTAAGAGAGAGGAAGGGGGAGAAGGGGGAGGGAAGGGGGGGGGAGAGAAAGGGGTGGAAGGGGGGCAACATGATACTGTTTCTAAGGGGCGAGGAGCATACGCGGCAGGTGGAGAGAAAGGGAGGGGAGGGGGGGAGGGAAGGGGGGAGAGGGGGAGGAAAGGGGGGAGTAGGAAGGGCACCGTTAATTAGGACATTCCAGAGGTGACCTGGAGGGGGAGGAGGGAGGAGGAGGAGGAGGAGGTAAAGGGAATGTATTGGAGGAGGAGGGGGAGGAGGTATAGGAGGAGGAAGGAGGAGGATTAGGGGTGTATATTGGGGAGGGAAAAGTGGGGTGGAGGGGAAGAGGAAGGGAAGAGAGTGGGAGACGCAAGAGAAGAAGAGAAAGAGGAGGAGGAGGAGGTGGGGGGAGAAGGGGAGAAGGATGTGAAGGGAATGTGCTGAGGGAGGGGGATTGGAGGGATAGGAGGGAAGGAGGAAGGGGAAGAGAAGATGAGGAAAGAAGGGGAGAGAGAGGGATATGGAGGAGGAAGGAACAGGTGGAGAGAAAGGGGGGGGGAGGAGAGATGTGGAGGAAAGTAGGGGGATGGGAGGGAAGCATAAGAGAGAGAGAGAGAGAGAGAGAGAGAGAGAGAGAGAGAGAGAGAGAGAGAGAGAGAGAGAGTTATGTAAGGAGGAGAGAGAAATGAAAGAAAGTAAGAACGGAAAAACGCAGATTATGTTGATGTTAATTAGAAAGAAGAAGAAGAAGAAGAAGAAGAAGAAGAAGAAAAGGGAGAAGACGAGTAAGGAATGTGATGTGGGGAGGCTGTGTGTGTGTGTGTGTGTGTGTGTGTGTGTGTGTGTGTGTGTGTGTGTGTGTGTGTAGTCTGGGACACAGGAAGACGGAGCATTACACTTCATCCACGCATCCGCTCACATGACCACCTGCATTTCTGTGTCTGTCCGTCTGTCTGTGTGTGTGTGTGTGTGTGTGTGTGTGTGTGTGTGTGTCTGTGTGTGTGTGTGTGTGTGTTCCTCTTCCTTCTCCTACCTCTTTTATTTTTTTTTTCCTTTTTCCTTTTCTCGTTTTTCTTATTTTTTTCCTCTTTTCTTCCTCTTCGTCCTCTTCCTTCCTCTTCTTTTCCTTCTCTTTATTTTTCCTTTTTCTCTAGTAGTACCTCCATAACCAGCATCTATCTCCATGTTTGATTTTTTTTGTTCTTTTCGTTTCCCTTCTCCTCCTTTTTCTTCATCCTTCTCCTCCTACTTCATCTTTTTCTTCTTCTTCTTCTTCTTCTTCTTTAAATATCACCACCATAATCATCAACATAGTCTACTTCTTTCTCTTCTTGTTTTTCATATTCTTCTCATTTCCCTCCTCCTCCATGTTTCCTCCTCCTTTTCCTTCTTCCTTCTCCCTCTTTCTTTTTTTATGTTTTGTTGCGTAAAAATAATAATAAGAAAAATAGGAATAAGAAGATAAGAAAGAGGAGGAGGAGGAGGAGGAGGAGGAGGAGGAAGAGGAAGAGGAAGAAGGTGATACATAACAATGACTCAGGGATATATAACCAAGGATATGTAACCAACGTAAAATAATAATAATAATAATAATAATAATAATAATAATAATAATAATAATAATAATAATAATAATAATCTGACACACATCGTTCTATATATATTTTTTCCTAATATTTTTTTCACCATCACCTCGCAAGTCAACCACAAAAACAAGAATGAAGGATAGAAATGAAGGAATGAAGGACAGAATGAAGGATAGAATGAAGGATAGAATGAAGGATAGAAATGAAGGAATGAAGGATAGAATGAAGGATAGAATGAAGGATAGAAATGAAGGAATGAAGGATAGAATGAAGGATAGAATGAAGGATAGAATGAAGGATAGAATGAAGGATAGAAATGAAGGAATGAAGGATAGAATGAAGGATAGAATGAAGGATAGAAATGAAGGAATGAAGGATAGAAATGAAGGAATGAAGGATAGAATGAAGGATAGAATGAAGCATAGAAATGAAGGAATGAAGGATAGAATGAAGGATAGAATGAAGGATAGAAATGAAGGAATGAAGGACAGAATGAAGGATAGAATGAAGGATAGAAATGAAGGATAGAATGAAGGATAGAATGAAGCATAGAAATGAAGGAATGAAGGATAGAATGAAGGATAGAATGAAGCATAGAAATGAAGGAATGAAGGATAGAATGAAGGATAGAATGAAGCATAGAAATGAAGGAATGAAGGACAGAATGAAGGACAGAATGAAGGATAGAATGAAGGATAGAATGAAGGATAGAAATGAAGGAATGAAGGATAGAATGAAGGATAGAATGAAGGATAGAAATGAAGGAATGAAGGATAGAATGAAGGATAGAATGAAGCATAGAAATGAAGGAATGAAGGACAGAATGAAGGACAGAATGAAGGACAGAATGAAGGATAGAATGAAGGATAGAAATGAAGGAATGAAGGATAGAATGAAGGATAGAATGAAGGATAGAAATGAAGGAATGAAGGATAGAATGAAGGATAGAATGAAGGATAGAAATGAAGGAATGAAGGACAGAATGAAGGACAGAATGAAGGATAGAATGAAGGATAGAATGAAGGATAGAATGAAGGATAGAATGAAGCATAGAAATGAAGGAATGAAGGACAGAATGAAGGACAGAATGAAGGATAGAATGAAGGATAGAATGAAGGATAGAAATGAAGGAATGAAGGACAGAATGAAGGATAGAATGAAGGATAGAATGAAGCATAGAAATGAAGGAATGAAGGACAGAATGAAGGATAGAATGAAGGATAGAATGAAGGATAGAAATGAAGGAATGAAGGACAGAATGAAGGATAGAATGAAGGATAGAATGAAGGATAGAAATGAAGGAATGAAGGACAGAATGAAGGATAGAATGAAGGACAGAATGAAGGATAGAATGAAGGATAGAATGAAGGATAGAAATGAAGGAATGAAGGACAGAATGAAGGATAGAATGAAGGATAGAATGAAGCATAGAAATGAAGGAATGAAGGACAGAATGAAGGACAGAATGAAGGACAGAATGAAGGATAGAATGAAGGATAGAATGAAGGATAGAAATGAAGGAATGAAGGACAGAATGAAGGATAGAATGAAGGATAGAATGAAGCATAGAAATGAAGGAATGAAGGACAGAATGAAGGATAGAATGAAGGATAGAATGAAGGATAGAAATGAAGGAATGAAGGACAGAATGAAGGATAGAATGAAGGATAGAAATGAAGGAATGAAGGACAGAATGAAGGATAGAATGAAGGATAGAAATGAAGGAATGAAGGATAGAATGGATAGAATGAAGGATAGAAATGAAGGAATGAAGGATAGAATAAAGGATAGAATGAAGGATAGAAATGAAGGAATGAAGGATAGAATGAAGGATAGAAATGAAGGAATGAAGGATAGAATGAAAGACAGAATGAAGGATAGAGAAACAAAAAAAACAAAAAGAAAAGAAAGAATAGAGAATGTGAAGACTAAGATCACCAGACACATTAGCAGCGTAGAAAAAAAAAACAAGAAAAGAAAAAGAAAGGAAGGAAAAAAAACCAGGTATCAAACTAACACAAGGCAGCATGGCATGAAAAAAAAACAAACAAAAAAACGAAAATGAAAGAAAATGAAAATGGGATAAAAAAGCGATCACGTAAAGGCAAGAAGAAAGGAACGAAAGAAAGAAAAAGAAAGAAGAATGGGAATAAAAACACTAATAGACAAAGAAGAAAAGGCGAAGAGGAAAAAAAGGAGAGTAACATAGTCCCTTTTTTTTTATCCCATCGAGTCATTGAATAAAGCTTCACTCCAACACCAAATGATTGGCACGAAACACTGATCCGAGGCGCAGTTTCACACGCCCAGGAGGAGGAGGAGGAGGAGGAAGAGGAGGGAAGGGCAGTAGGCCATGAGGGAAGGGACAACAGGAGGAGAGGAAGATGGGCAGAGAAGGGGAGGGAGGTATGAGAGGAGGAGGAGGAGAGGAGGAGAAACAAGGGGAGGAGGAGGGGGAGGAGGGAAGGAGGGACAAGAAGAGGAGGAGGAAGGAGGGCAGTGAAGGAGGGAGGTATGAGGAGAGGAGGAGGAGGAGGGACAAGAGAGGATGGACATTGGACAGGAGGAGAGGAGAGGAGAGAAGGGAAGGAAGAGGAGGAGGAGGAGGGACAGGGAGGAGTGAACTCATTGGAGGACACAAGAGGAGGGAGGAGAGAAGGGAGGGAGGAAGAGGAGGAGGAAGACATGGAGGGAAGAGAAGGTATGAGGGCGGGAAATGTGTGTGTGTGTGTGTGTGTGTGTGTGTGTGCAGTAATCCGCCCCAGCCACTCACTCAAGGGCCAGTGTGACGGAGATGAGCACCGAGGCCACGAGGAGCTTTAGCGTATGCCCTTAACTTAATCTTTATCCTTATTTATCTTTGTTCTTCTTTTCCTCTTTTTCTTTTTTTTCTTCGTATTTTTTTCTTTTTTCTTTGCAATCTTTGTTTTCCTCGTAATCTCCTTTTTCTTCGTTTTCTTTTTTTCTTTTTCTTTTTCTTTTTCTTCGTCTTCGTCAACCAAACTCAACCATGCAACGACCCAGAACCTAAACCCACCCACCCAGACAAAACACACACACACACACACAGTCAAAACACACACACACACACACACACACACACACACACACACACTTAACCAGTCAACCAATACCCAGTTGCGAAGTAAACCAACCTCACCACCCACACACACACACACACACACACACTCACCCATCCACCCAAGTCATCCTTTCAACCTGTCCCCCGCGCACCCACACAACCACCCATGCTTCCAACCAGCCAAATACTCTCCCCACCCACACAAAACCACCCACCTATGCATTCATCCACCCATTCAGTCACCCATCAACCCAATTCACCCACCTATTCATCCAGCCGTCAGTCAGACAGTCACCAAATAACCCACAACTACATCCACCTTACCACTCATCTATTCAATTTCTCATCCAGCCAGTCACCCAAAGTCACCCAACCAGTCTCCCAGTCACCCAATCAGTCTCAGTCACTCAACAAGTTCCCCAGTGACCCACCTATTCATCAAACCAACCAGGGACCCAGCACCCACCTACCCACCCAGTCATCCAGCCAGTCAGTCACCCACTCATCCGTCCACCCACCCACCCCGCCAGGCGCCCCGCAGTAAACTAAACCAAGGCACCCACCCCCCAAACTACCAGCCGCCAACCCTTCCCTCCCCTTCCCGTCCCGTCCCTTCCCGTGGCGTCGCGCGTATCATAACACCTCCCAGACAGTGTCTAGACCCTCGGGCGGGGACGAGGCCGCGCCCACACCCACGGCGCTCACTGGCCTGGGTGAATACCGTATTGTTTGGAGCATGGTTTGGCGCGAGGGTAGGCGAGGGCAGGGCAGGGAAGGGAGGGGGAGGGGAAGAGTTGGGAGCAGAGGGAAGGGAAGGGAGGGAAATGGAGGGGAAATGAATAGAAGGGAAGGGATAGGAAAGGAAGGGAAGAGAAGGGAAGGGAAGGGAAGGGGCGGGGAGGGAAATGGAGGTGAAGGTAGGGGAAGGAGGGGGGGTGAAAAGAAGGGGAGGGAAGGGGAAGGTAGGGGAGGGATGGGAAGGGACTGGAAGGGAAGGGAAGGGAAGGGAAGAGAAGAGAAGGGAAGGGAGGGGTGGGGAAAAGAAGGGAAGGGTTGGGGAAGGTAGGGAAGGGAAAGGAAGGGAAGGGAAGAGAGGGAAATGGAGGGGAAATGAATAGAAGGGAAGGAATAGGAAAGGAAAGGAAGGGAAGGGAAGGGAAGGGAAGGGAAGTGAAGGTAGGGAAATGGAGGGGAAATGAATAGAAGGGAAGGAATAGGAAAGGAAAGGAAGGGAAGGGAATGTAAGGGAAGGTAGTGAAATGGAGGGGAAATTAATAGAAGGGAAGGGAAGGGAAGGGAAGGGAAGGGAAGAGAAGAGAAGGGAAGGGAGGGGAAGGAAATGGAGGTGAAGGTAGGGAAGGGAGGGGTTGTGAAAAGAAGGGGAGGGAAGGGGAAGGTAGGCGAGGGATGGGAAGGAAGGAAGGAAGGAGGAGGGAAGGGTTTGGGAGGAGAGTAAAGGGTAGGGAAGGGAAGGGAGGGAAATGGAGGGGAAATGAATAGAAGGGAAGGGATGGGAAGGGAAGGGAGGGGAAGTGATGGGGTGGGGAAAAGAAAGGAAGGGGAGGGGAAGGTAGGGAAGGGAAGAGAAAGGAAAGGAAGGGAAGGGAAGGGAAGGGAGGGGAGGGAAATGGAGGTGGAGGTAGGAAACGGAGGGGTGGGGAAAAGAAGGGGAGGGAAGGGGAAGGTAGGAGAGGGATGGGAAGGGAATGGAAGAGAAGGGAAGGGAGGGGTGGGGAAAATAAGGGAAGGGGAGGGGAAGGTAGGCAAGGGATGTACAGGGAAGGGAAGGGAGGGTGGGGAAAAGAAGGGGTGGGGAAACGAAGGGAAGGGGAGGGGAAGGTAGGAAAGGGAAGGAAAGGGAAGGGAAGGGAAAGGAGAGGAGACGAAGAAAGGGAAGGGGAGAGGAGAGGAAGGGAAGGAAGGGAAAGAAAGGGAATGGAGGGGAAGGGAAGGGAAAGGAAGGGATGGGAGAGGAGAAGAAGGAAGGGAGGGGATGGGAAAGTGGATGATGGAAGAGGAGAGGATGGGAAGGAAGGGGAAGGGAAGGGAAGGGAAATGAAGGGAACGGAATGAAAAGGAAGGGAAGGGGATTGGGGTGGCGTGGAGGATGTGTGCAGGGGTGAGGGGGGTGAGGTTCAGGAAGGGGATGGTGGTGGTGGAAATAGTGGCGCCACCCTTTCCTAACCCCTCCCTTAGTCACCCTTCCCTTAGTCACCCTTCCTCTAAGTCAGTCATTGTTCCTGAAGTCACTATCCACCGTGAGTCACTGACCTCTCTCGCTGTTCCTAGAGGCAATACCGCTTAGATTACGATCCTTGGAGTCGCTGTCCTTACCCGCCCTATCCCAACCCTGCGTCACTATTCCTTAGCCGAAAGTAATTGTTATCGAGTGAAAATTAAACGGAAATTACGAAGGCGGGGAGTACCAAGACACTTTCCATGCAAAGTTTTTTATTTTTATTTTATTTTTATTTATTTATTTATTATTTTTTACAGCAAAGGAGACGGCTCAAGGGCAATACCGTGACCTCTCTTTTGGCCACTGTTCTCTGCTTTATATCACGGGAGCAGGGCTGGCCGGCTTCTTTATATATTAGCCCTTGAGCTCCTTCCTGTACTGGCTACTCTTTACTTTTGTCTATTATGGGAGCGGTGAGTAGCGGGCTTTTTCTTTTCACTCTTTTTGTTGCCCTTGAGCCGTCTCCTGTTGTGAAAAAAAATGTATCTTTCTGAAAAAATAATGCAAAAAAATACGCCCAAACTACAAAAGACGAACAGATCAAGATTACAGAATACAGACACGATGGGGATGGGAAGGGGGGTGGGTGGGTGGGGGGGGGGTACTCCTTGCAAGAATTAAAAAAAAGTTCGTGAAAGCAACAAGAAGCAAAGAACGTATGGAATCACTTTACTCCTTGCAAGAATATAAAAAAAAGTTCAGGAAAGCAACAAGAAGCAAAGAACGTATGGAATCACTTTACTCCTTGCAAGAATAAAAAAGAAAGTTCGTGAAAGCAACAAGAAAAGAACGTATGGAATCACTTTACTCCTTGCAAGAATAAAAAAAAAAGTTCAGGAAAGCAACAAGAAGAAAAGAACGTATGGAATCGCGTTACTCCTTGCAAGACCAACAACAACAAAAAATAAACGCTATAGGAATGCAACACGAAGTAAGAGAGACACGTTCAATACAAGGCAGGAAGGAAACGGATCGAAGGAATGCGAAGAGTAGATAAGAAAAAAAAAAACTTCAAGAATACAAGAAGGAAATGAGTTCACTACTAGGAAAAAGCAGAATGAAGGAATGCAGAGAATGAAAAAAACAAAACACTTCAGGAATACGATACAGAAGGAAAATATACGAGTTCACTACAAGGAAGAAAGGAAACAAAAGAATGAAGGAATGCAAAGAGGAAAAAATAAATAAAAACACTTCAGGAATAAAATACAAAAAAGGAAAATATACGAGTTCACTACAAGGAAGAAACAGAAGAATGAAGGAATGCAGAGAGAGGATAAAAAAGAGGAATACAGCAAAAAAAGGGAAAAAAAGACGAGTTCACCGCAATAGAGAAAGGAAACGGAAGGGGAAGGGAAAGGAAGGGAAGGAGAGGGAAAGAGAAAGGAGAGGAGGCGAAGGAAGGGGAGAGAAAGGGAGGGAAGGAAGGGAAGGAAAGGGGAAGAGAAATGAAAGGAGAGGAGGCGAAGGAAGGAAACGGAAGGGGAAGGGAAAGAGAAAGGGAGGGAAGGAGAGGGGAAGAGAAAGAAAAGGAGAGGAGGCGAAGGAAGGGGAGGGAAAGGGAGGGAAGGAAGGGAAGATGAGAGGAAGAGAAAGGAAAGGAGAGGAGGCGAAGGAAGGGGAGGGAAGGGAAAGGGAAAGGGAGGGAAGGAGAGGGGAAGAGAAAGAAAAGGAGAGGAGGCGAAGGAAGGGGAGGGGAAGGAAAGGGAAGGGAAGGGAAGGGAAAGGAAGGGAAGGGAAGGAGAGGGAAAGAGAAAGGAAAGGAGAGGAGGCGAAGGAAGGGGAGGGGAAGGGAAGGGAAGGGGAGGGAAAGGAAGGGAAAAGGGAAGGGAGGGGAAGGGTGGCGAAGTGAAGTGAAGTGAAGGGAAGGGAATAAAAGGAGAAAAATAACACGAAAAATATAAAAAAAGTAAAAAAAAGATGAGTTCGACGAAATGGAGGAAGGGAACGAAACGAAGGAATGCAAAGAGAGTGGAGAAACGTGTTCACTGTGAAGCAAAAGAAAAAAAAATGAGAACCAAAGCAATCTGTTACATGGAGGAGGAGGAGGAGAGGAGGAGGAGGTCAGAGTCTTGGCCTTTTAAGTAGAGGTTCCCATGAGAGCGGAGACGTGGTGGTGGTGGTGGTGGTGAGAGGGGGGGGGGGGGGGTAGAGGAGTGGTGGTGAGAATGGTGTTATGTTGGTGGTGTTGGTGAGTAACAGTGGCAGTGGTGGTGGTGGTGATTGGGGTAGGTGGTGATAGTGGAGGTAGGAGATGGTGGTGGTTGGGGTAGTGGTGATGGTGGTGGTGGTGGTGATTGGGGTAGGTGGTGATAGAGGAGGTAGGGTATGGTGGTGAGCGACGGTAATGGTGAAGGCTGGGGTATAGTGATGATGGTGGTGGTGGTGGTGGTGGTGGTGATGGTGGTGGTGATACTGATTGTGATATAGAAACAAAAGGGAAGGCGAGGAAAGTGATAAGGGAGAGGGGATAGTGACGAAGGGACATTGATGCGAGTAGTATGTGTGTGTGTGTGTGTGTGAGAGAGAGAGAGAGAGAGAGAGAGAGAGAGAGAGAGAGAGAGAGAGAGAGAGAGAGAGAGAGAGAGAGAGAGAGAGAGAGAGAGAGAGAGAGAGAGAGAGAGAGAGA
The DNA here is from genome assembly GCF_024679095.1 of Eriocheir sinensis. Lineage (NCBI taxonomy): Eukaryota > Metazoa > Arthropoda > Malacostraca > Decapoda > Varunidae > Eriocheir > Eriocheir sinensis. The sequence goes on along the minus strand of NC_066532.1, from coordinate 5,417,083 downwards.
GAGAGAGAGAGAGAGAGAGAGAGAGAGAGAGAGAGAGAAGAATAGAAAAAGAAGTAAAATGAAGAGAGAGAGAGAGAGAGAGAGAGAGAGAGAGAGAGAGAGAGAGAGAGAGAGAGAGAGAGAGAGAGAGAGAGAGAGAGAGAGAGAGAGAGAGAGAGAGAGAGAGCACTATGAAAAGACTGAATACCAAAACAAAATAAAAATAAGAAATAAAAATAAAACAGAAAACGAAGAAAATAAGAAAAAACACATAACTTCTCAAACCTCATCAAACCTCGTCTTTCCAAAATAAAATAAAATAAATAATAAAATAATACAATACAAATAGATAAAAATAAATAAAAACAAATAAAAAGAAAAGAAAAACCTCATCCAATCTCTTCTTTCCAAAACAAAAACAACAATAACAAAACAAAAAACTAAAGAAAAGCGAAGTAAACTATTAAGAAAACCATTTACAACACTTAAACCTCCTCAAAGCTCCTCAAACCGCCCTAAAACGCTTCAAAACCCTCAGACTCTTAGCAAACATATATATACGCAAATACTGAGTGGGGAGACGATGCGTAAGGGCGGGGTGGGCATGAGTCACCAAAATGGGTACGCCAGACTGGGCAGGGAGGGGAGGAGGAGGGTGGGTAAGAGGAAGGGAAATGGAGGTATGAGGGTGAGGGGAGGAGGGGAGTTTGAGGGTGCGTAGGAGAAGGGAGGGGAGGAGTTTGACCATGTGGGTGGATGGGAAAGGAAGCGGTGGGTGGGAAGGGAAGGGAGCGGGTAGGGAAGGGAGGGAAGGGAAGGAGGGGGATGGGGCAGTGAGGAAGGGAGGTAAGGAAGGGGAAGGGGAGGTTAATGTGATGGGTGCAAGAGATTTCTGGTTGAATGAAGGGGAGGAGGGAAGGGGGAGGGAAGGGAAGGGGAGCAAGGGAGGGGTTTCTTAATTGAGAGACGAAGGAAGAGGAGGTAATGGAGAGAGGGAGGAAGGGAGAAGGGAGAGTAGAATGGTAGGGATGGAGGAGGAAGGAGGGAAGTGGAGGAAGAGAATGACGCAAGGATGGAAGGATGCAGGGAAGAGAGAGAGAGAGAGAGAGAGAGAGAGAGAGAGAGAGAGAGAGAGAGAGAGAGAGAGAGAGAGAGAGAGAGAGAGAGAGAGAGAGAGAGAGAGAGAGAGAGAGAGAGAGAGAGAGAGAGAGAGAGAGAGAGAGAAGAGGGATGGTGGGAGAGAAGAGTATGAAAGTATGGAGGAATAGGAGAGGTGGAGGAAGGGAGGAAAGAATAAGCCGATGAAGGGAAGAGGAAGGGAAACATGAGGGAAAGAAAAGAAAATGGAAATAGGTAAATAGGTTGTTTTATCTATCTTTACCCCTCTCTTCCTCCCCTTCCCTTTCCCCCTTCTACTACTATTACCCTTCTCATTACCCTTATTATTTCCTTTTCCCTCCATCTTTTTTCCTCTATTCCTTCTTTTCTATCTTCTATATTTGTTTCATCTTCTATCTTCATCCTTCCCTTTCTTCCCCTTCCCTTTCCCCCTTCTACTACGATTACCCTTCTCATTTCCCTTATTACTTTCTTTTCCCTCCAACTTTTTTCCTCTATTCCTTCTTTTCTATCTTCTATATTTGTTTCATCTTCTATCTTCATCCTTCCCTTTCTTCCCCTTCCTTTTCCTCTTTCTACTATTCCCCTTCCTTTTCTTTCCTCTATGCCTTCTCTTCTATCTTCTATATCTATCTTCTGTCATTACTATTGCTATTATTATCATTTTCCAGGTTCAAGGTTCAATGTGACGGATAAGAACACAGGGGCCACGCGTACCTTCACCCTCACCTCGCCCCTTCCCTCTTGTCGTATTTATAGTTCCTCCCGAGACTAATCCTCCCTTCTGTCAGTGTCTTATGATCATTTTCCAAGTTCAAGGTTCAATGTGACGGATGAGAGCACCGGGGCAACGCGTACCTTCACCCTCACCTCGCCCCTTCCCTCTTGTCGTATTTATAGTTCCTCCCGAGACTAATCCTCCCTTCTGTCACTGTCTTATTATCATTTTCCAGGTTCAAGGTTCAATGTGACGGATGAGAGCACCGGGGCAACGCGTACCTTCACCCTCACCTCGCCCCTTCCCTCTTGTCGTATTTATAGTTCCTCCCGAGACTAATCCTCCCTTCTGTCACTGTCTTATTATCATTTTCCAGGTTCAAGGTTCAATGTGACGGATGAGAGCACCGGGGCAACGCGTACCTTCACCCTCACCTCGTCCCTTCCCTCTTGTCGTATTTATAGTTCCTCCCGAGACAAATCCTCCCTTCTGTCACTGTCTTATTATCATTTTCCAGGTTCAAGGTTCAATGTGACGGATGAGAGCACCGGGGCAACGCGTACCTTCACCCTCACCTCGCCCCGTCCCTGTGGTCGTATTTATAGTCCCCGCGTCAGTCGTCCTCCTGTCTGTCAGTGTCTGTTACGCGTGTTATGTCGCAGCGGTGGTGTGGTTACTGTCACTCCCCGGCGGTCTGGTGTCACATCCACCTGGGTTTGAATGTCGGTCAAGGCAGAGCACGAGTAGATAAGTGACGCAGATGAGCACTATGGCAATGCGTCTCACCTCCCCCTTCCACCCCCCGCACAACCCACCCCCCTCACATACGTCTGATGTTTTAACGTTGTATTAGTATCTCTTTAATGTGGCTGATATGTCTTTTCCTACCCGTTTTTCAAGGCGTGGTTAGTTGTTGTTTTTATTTTTTTATATAACTTTTTTTGCGACTGGGTTTATATTAATGTCGACTTAACTGTGAAAATCCAATTAGCAAACTCAGTCCCAAAACTGGAATTAAAAAGTCAAACTGGCCACATATCTTAATAAATACTAAGACAACGTTTAAAGTAACTGGCGATAGTCACATAGATGCATCCCACTTCTTCACTGTGGCTGAGTGGTTAGCGTGCCGTCGCGTTCAGGAGGGCGCGGTTTCGCGTCCCCCCCGCCGCCACTGCTGGGATTTTTCAGTCACCTCCGAGTGGCCTACAACTACAACATGCTGTCCTGAAGACCATCTGTCAACCCGGACTTCAGGGTCTCTCTCTAAAAGTGAGGATCAAAGATGAGCTCCGGGGGGGGGTACAGCATGAGCCAAGCAAGATGGCACCACTATAAACACTTGCCTGAGCCGTAACGGGCTGGGGCCGACCACCAGGACCCACCAAGAAAGCCCACTGGTGCCACAAAAATCACACAAAAAAATCCATCGCATATCTTCATTGTCCCCCCCACCCCCCCACCCACACAAAACCCCTTCCCCCCTCACAATCACAAAATAATGTCGGATTTCTTCATGATCTTAAAAGGTCAGGCTTTTGATTAAGGAGAAAACAAGGAGGAAAAAAAAGAGCTACAAAAATAAAAGTGAGAAAATACCCCCAACACTGCTGCCATGAAGAGAACACCTTTCCTCTATCACGCCTGATTTATTTGTTTATTCTTCTATTTATCTATTAATCAATCTATGTATTTATTTATCGAGGCAGGCACTGAGGCGCCCCCATAAGTGACTTGACATGCGGAGAGGGGAGGAACACGCCCGGAGTTCAGTGGAGGCAGGCGAGAGGATCAGAGCCACTTCAAGGGGGATTTCACAACGCAGGGCAAAGAGGGGAGCGCCAGGAGATTGAGGGTACGTAGGGAATGCAATTGCAGTGTTTTATGGGAATGTGGCTTTACCAATTACAGTATCTTAGAGGATGAGGCCACATCTTTCGAGGGTGTATTCGTGGGTATATTCGTAGGAAATACAGTTTTAGTGGTTTATGGGAATGTGGCTTTACGAATTACAGTATCTTAGAGGATGAGGCCACATCTTTCGAGGGTATATTCGTAGGAAATACAGTTTTAGTGGTTTATGGAAATGTGGCTTTACGAATTACAGTATCTTAGAGGATGAGGCCACATTTTTCGAGGGAATATTCGTAGGCAATACAGTTTTAGTGGTTTATGGGAATGTGGCTTTATGAACTGCAGTATGATAGAGCATGTGGCCATTTTTTTGGAGGGTATATGCATAGGGAATATAATTGTGGTGGTTTATCGCAAAGTGGCTCTATGGGTCGTATTATGAAACATTTCGTCGCCCAAGAACACATAATCAACAAGGCTTTCGTAGGAGTTGTAGGCATTTCCAGGGGTAGTTTTATGACCCTGGTGGTAGTTCCATCCTTCCTCTGTACCCTGAGCATAAAAAAAAACACTCATTAGAACCTGATTGATCCCCCCTTTGACCTTTAGATATAGCTGATGTGAGAAGGCAAGGTGTTTCGTAATACCAGCCTATGAATTACAAGAAGATTAGCTTAGAGTATGTGGCTACTTATTTTTTAGTTTATATCAAAGTGCGCGTAACAACTCCTTTCAAACAGCAGGATTCTTCGGAGTATGGGATCACAGGATTCTTACTGGGTCAGGACTCTCAAGAAAAATGAACGAGAGGCCAGAAGGGGTCTTTTTCAGGAGGAGATGTGTTTTGATATTCTCCTCCTGAGTGAGTTAAAGTCGTAGGCAGGAGGAAATACAGACGAAGGAAGACAGACTTTACCAACGGAAGGGATAAGATAATGAAGATGCTGGTTAACTCCCTTATTTTTTCCTCCTCTATCTCATGCTTCCTATTTTCCTACTACTCCTTCTTCTCTTTCTCTTTCTCTCTCGTGCTCTTCCTCCTCCTCCTCCTCATTTGGAGAGAATATGGATAAACAAGAGTATAAAGTCGTGTGCAGCGGAGCCACGGGAGGAGGGGAAGGCATACAGCTAGCAAGTTCAGAAGAGCAGTCAGCGTGAAAATAGCGATGTAAGATAAAAAGAGAGGCAACAATCTCATGAATATAGCGATGAAAGATGGAGAGGCAACAATCTCATGGATATAGCGATGGAAGATAGATCGAGGGACAACAATCTCATGAATATAGCGATGGAAGATAGATCGAGGGACAACAATCTCATGAATATAGCGATGGAAGATAGATCGAGGGACAACAATCTCATGAATATAGCGATGGAAGATAGATCGAGGGACAACAATCTCATGAATATAGCGATGGAAGATAGATCGAGGGACAACAATCTCATGAATATAGCGATGGAAGATAGATCGAGGGACAACAATCTCATGAATATAGCGATGGAAGATGGAAAGAGAGACAACAATCTCATGGAAATCTCAGCAACTTCTACGACAGGCTTTTGGAACAGGTGTGTGTGTGTGTGTGTGTGTGTGTGTGTCGACATCAGCCAGCGAACGCCTCTCAGCCTTCGCCCTATACGTTGTGAAGCAGCATTTGTTTGTCTTTCGATAAGGCCACCAAACTGTATATCTCTGGCCCCCCTCTCCTCCCCCTCCCCCTCCTCCTCTTGCTCCTCCTCCATTTCTTCTTGCTCTTCCTCCTACGCCTTCTCCAACTGCTCCTTCTTCCTCTTACTCCTCTTCTTGTTCCCCATTTTCCTCCTTCTCTTCCTTCTCTTATTTTCTCCTCCTCTATCTCATGTTTTCTATTTTCCTTCTTCTCCTTATTCTCTTGTCTTTTTCTCTTCCTCTTTCTCGTTCTCGTTCTCTTCCTCCTCCTCCTCATCATCATCATTTTCTTTGTTCTCCTTCTCCTACTCCTCTTCCTCTTCCTCCTCCTACTCCTCCTCCTCTTCCTCCTTCTCCCCTTCCTATTCATCGTCACTTTCTCTGTCAGTCTTATCTCCTCTTCCTCTTCCTCCTCCTCCTCCCTATCACTCCACCACATCCTCTTACTCATCACTACCACCCACCTCCTCTTCCTCTTCTCCTTCGTCACTTTCTCTGTCTCTATCTCCTCTTTCTCCTCCTCTTCCTTCTCATCCCAATCACTCTCCTCCTCCTCCTCCTCCTCCTCCTCGCCAAAGAAGGAAGTCTCAAGGAATCATAAGCATGCCGAAGGAGGGCGCATAAATTCTTATCTAATTGCAACAAATCATCGGCGTGAAGGAGGTGTGATGCAACGGGGAACTGAGTCGAAAGGGGGGAGGGGGGCGGAAAAGGGGGGAGGGGGGCGGAAAAGGGGGGAGGGGTGTATGAAGGCCACAACACCACAACAAAGCCCTGTGATTCTGCTCCCCTCTCTCCCCCCCCCCCCCTCTCTCTCTCTCCCTCTCCCTCTCTCTCTCACGTAAACACAAACAAAAAGGGAGGAAGGGTGATGTAGGAAGAGTGTGTGTGTGTGTGTGTGTGTGTGTGTGTGTGTGAAGGGGTGAGAGGTGAGGATGGGAGAGAAAAGGAGGATGAAGGAAGGAGGAGGAGGAGGGTGAGAGAAGAGGGGAGATGAAGATAGGAATGGAGGGGGAAGAAGAGAAAAGGAGAGATGGAGAGAAGACGAAAAGAATGCTAAGAAAGAAGATAGAATACAAGGGAGGAGGGAGGAGGAACATGGGAATAAGGAGGAAAAGAGGGGAAGAGAAAGATAGTAGACAGGAAAAAAAAAGAGGATGGGAAGAAAGAAGAGGAGAGAAGAGGAAGGAGAGGATATGAGAGCAGAAAGCAAAAGAAGACATAATTCAGAAAAGAGGAGAGAAGAAAAGAGAAAAGAAATGACGATGAGAGAAGAGATAATGTAGAAGAGAGGAGAGGAGAAAAGAGGAAACGAAAATCAACGAAGAAGATAAGAGGAGAAAGTATACGAAGAGAGAAGAGAAAATGAGTAAACAAATAAGAGGAGAGGAGAGAAAAGAAAAGAAGGGAAGGAGAGAGAGAGAGAGAGAGAGAGAGAGAGAGAGAGAGAGAGAGAGAGAGAGAGAGAGAGAGAGAGAGAGAGAGAGAGAGAGAGAGAGAGAGAGAGAGAGAGAGAGAGAGAGAAACTTTATGAACTGGGAAAGGAACGTCAGAAGTAGGAAAAGTCGAGGCTAGGAAACGCTTTAACAGAGTGAGTAAGTGAGTAAATGAGCGTGTGAGTGAGTGAGAGAGAGGAAGTGACTAACCGAGGAAATTAATTATCTGACAAAAATATGAAGAAAGACACAGGAAAAAGAACGTACAAGGAAGGTCCAGGTTCGTGTCCCGCCCGCCGCTACAAACAAGATGGCAATTTTTCAAGTGGCCTAAGATTACCCACATGCTGTCCTGAAGACCACCTATCAACCCGGACGCTAGATCCTCTCGAAAAGATGATCAAAGATGAGCTCCGGGGGGTAGAATGAGTCAAGCAAGATGGCGCCACTATAAAAACTTGCCTGCGCCACAACGGGTTGGGCCGACTACCTGGCCCCACCAAGAAAGACAAAGAAAGAGGCCATAACGTAAAAAAAAGAAGAAAAAAAACCTTCCGAGAACACAGTGATAGGTGAGTGTTTAGACATGTGCCAAGTGGACGTATTCTGTACCTTTCAAAATTACAATAGATATTTGGTTTCAGTTGCATTTCTTGGGCTAAACGATTTTTTCTTCAATTTTTCTACTTCGTGTATCTATCTAATTTCCTATCTCCTTCATTTTACATATTTTCCTTTCCATTCTTTCTCACGCTTTACCTCGAGGGAATTTACAAGGGAGTTTATACGCTCTCCTCTCCTCTCCTCCTCTTTCTCTTCTCTTGTCTCTTTTTCTCTCTTCTACATTGTCATATTATTCCCTTCTCTCCCAAAGTTCTCTCCATTCCTCTCCTCTTTTTCATTTCTTTTTTTCTCTTATCCTTTTTCTTCCTTCTTCCCATCTTCATTCTCCCTTGTATCCCATCTCTTATCATTATTTCCTTAAGTAGGGTGAGCTAACGTCGCTTTCTTGACCTAGCATTCTGGAGGGTGAGGCCACGTTAAGCACTTCACTTCCTTTTTCTCTCTTATCCTTTTTCTTCCTTCTTCCCATCTTCATTCTCCCTTGTATCCTATCTCTTATCATTCTTTCCTTCTGAAGGGTGAACTAACATCGCCTCCTTGACCTAGCATTCTGGAGGGTGAGGTCACGTTAAGCACTTCTCGACAAGGTTCACGGGACTTTCATCGCTGAGGTCCGAAAACCGCCTCCTTGACCTAGCATTCTAGAGGGTGAGGCCACGTTAGGCACTTCTCGACAAGGTTCACGGGACTTTCAGCGCTGAGGTCCGAACGCCGAATCCTTGACATAGCTTTCTAGAGGAAGGCCACGCTAGCCACTTCTCGGCAAGGTTTACGGGACTTTCAGCGCTGAGGTCCGAACGCCGAATCCTTGACATAGCTTTCTAGAGGGTGAGGTCACGTTAGGCACTTCTCGGCAAGGTTCACGGGACTTTCATCGCTGAGGTCCGAAAACCGCCTCCTTGACATAGCTTTCTAGAGGGTGAGGTCACGTTAGGCACTTCTCGGCAAGGTTCACGGGACTTTCAGCGCTGAGGTCCGAACGCCGAATCCTTGACATAGCTTTCTAGAGGAAGGCCACGCTAGCCACTTCTCGGCAAGCTTTACGGGACTTTCAGCGCTGAGGTCCGAACACCGCCTCCTTGACATAGCTTTCTAGAGGGTGAGGTCACGTTAGGCACTTCACCGCAAGGTTTACGGGACTTTCAGCGCTGAGGTCCGAACGCCGAATCCTTGACATAGCTTTCTAGAGGGTGAGGCCACGTTAAGCACTTCTCGACAAGGTTCACGGGACTTTCAGCGCATACCGAACGCCGAATCCTTGACATAGCTTTCTAGATGGTGAGGCCACGTTAGGCACTTCTCGACAAGGTTCACGGGACTTTCAGCGGTGAGGTCCGAACGCCGAATCTTTGACATAGCTTTCTAGAGGGTGAGGTCACGTTAGGCACTTCTCGGCAAGGTTCACGGTACTTTCAGCGCTGAGGTCCGACCGCCGCCTCCTTGATATAGCTTTCTAGAGAGAGGCCACGCTAGGCACTTCTCGGCAAGTTTCACGGGACTTTCAGCGCTGACCGAAAGCCACCTCCATGACGTTGCATTTCAGAGGGCTAAGGTACTTGGGCTTGAGTCTGCGAGGGAAAGGAAGTGAGGGTCTCAGACTGTTTGTTTTGACGGGGAGGGGAAGAGTGAGAAGCATTAGGGTGTGGCGGAGGAGGAGGAGGAGGAGGAGAAAGAGGAGGGATAGGACAAGGACGATGAGAAGGGTGGAGGAGAGAGATCATTGGCAGAGGATGTGGAGGAGGAGGAGGAAAAAAAGTAGGAAGGAGGAGAAGAAGAGGAGGAGGAGGAGGAGGAGGAGGAAGGAAGAGGGGAAGGATAGGAGAGGGATCACTGGCAGTGGAGGAGGAGAAGAGGAGGATAAAAAAAATAGTGTAGGAGGGGAGGAAGACGAGGAGGAACAATTCTGCCTTACCTTACCACACCTTACCAACCTATCCTGACCCTTTGCCAACCTAACCTATTAATAACAACCACAACCCTTGCCTTACCTCACCTTACCTTACCTTACCAACCTATCCTGACCTATTGGCAACCTAACCTAACCTATTTTAATCACAACCTTACCTTACCACACCTTACCAACCTATCCTGACCTTTTGGCAACCTAACCTAACCTATTTTAATCACAACCACAACCTTACCTTACCTTACCAACCTATCCTGACCTTTTGGCATCCTAACCTAACCTATTTTAATCACAACCTTACCTTACCTTACCTTACCAACCTATCCTGACCTTTTGGCAACCTAACCTAACTTATTAATAACAACCACAACTACAACCCTTACCTTACCTAACCTTACCTTACCTTACCAACCTATCCTGACCCTTTGGCAACCTAACCTAACCTATTTTAATCACAACCACAACCTTACCCTACCTTATCAACCTATCCTGACCCTTTGGCAACCTAACCTAACCTATTAATAACAACCACAACCTTACCCTACCCTACCAACCTATTCAGACCCTTTGACAACCTAACCTAACCTATTACTAACAACCACAACTACAACCCTTACCTTACCTAACCTTACCAACCTATCCTGACCCTCTGACAACCTAACCTAACCTATTACTAACAACCACAAGTACAACCCTTACCTTACCTAACCTTACCAACCTATCCTGACCCTCTGACAACCTAACCTAACCTATTACTAACAACCACAAGTACAACCCTTGCCTTACCTAACCTTACCAACCTATCCTGACCCTCTGACAACCTAACCTAACCTATTACTAACAACCACAAGTACAACCCTTGCCTTACCTAAACTTACCTTACCTTATTACCCCTTACCCAACTGTCCATCCCTTTGACAACTTAACCTTACTGATAACAGCTACAACCACAACCTTACTTTACCCTTACCTCACCTTACCTTGCCTAACCTTGGCTTACCTTACCTCACCTAACCTTACCTTACCAACCTGTCCTACCAAATGAGTCACACCAGCCCACGACATCCTAAACACACACACACACACACACACACACACACACACACACACACACACACACACACACACTCAGATAACCTTGATAGAGTGCAGTGCCTCGCCCCTCCTCGCCATCCCATCCACACCTGAGACATGCCTGACAAACTCCACCTCCACCTCCTCCACCTTCTCCTCCACCAGCCAACCTCAACACGGCCCCAGATGCGAGACAAGCGCGTTCTTTTCCTTTAAAGGCTCGTTTCTGGGCGTTCGGGCAATGACTCGGTCCCTCTAGGCTCGGTATATCACGTTTGCCGCCTCCCTCCACGCCTGTCTTCGGCGGGTGGCGTCGTGGCGCTGACTGGCTGGCTGGCTGGCGGCGAGGGTGTTGACCTGAGCTGGTGCTGGTGCTTGCGTGCGTGTGTGTGCTTGCGTGTGTGTGTGTGTGTGTGTTTAGAATGTTACGTTATGTGCCCAAAAATGCCACGAAACAGCTTAAGAGAGTCAGAAGAAGAATTAGACAAGAACAAGGAGAAAAGGGACAGACAAACAGATAGATAAAGAATACAAGAGAGAGGGATTGATGTATAAAAAGAGAGAGGTAGATAGAGGGAGATAATAGGCAATAATAGGGGAATACAAAATAAAAGGGAGATAGAAAGGAAGAAACGCCAGAAAAATGGGTTTGGAAAGATAAATAAACGCAGTAAAAGAGAAAAAGAGAGAAATGGAGATACAAAGAGATACTGTTCGAGAGTAAAGAAAAAGAAAGACGTAGAGAGAGAGAGAGAGAGAGAGAGAGAGAGAGAGAGAGAGAGAGAGAGAGAGAGAGAGAGAGAGAGAGAGAGAGAGAGAGAGAGAGAGAGAGAGAGAGAGAGAGAGAGAGAGAGAGAGAGAGAGAGAGAGAGAGAGAGAGAGAGAGAGAGAGAGAGAGAGAGAGAAACACCAAAACACTGATAAAGAATTCCACAAGAGAAATAAACATAGTAAAAGAAAGATAGAAAAAGAGAAAAAGTAAGAGAGAAAGAGAGAGGGAGATAACTGAAGATAGTAAATGAGGGCAGAAATAAAAATAAAAATATAGCCCTTTCTCTTCCTTTCTTTCTTATACGATCCCTTCCCATCCCTTCTTATCCTTCCTTCCTTTCCTTTCCTTCCTTCCTTCCTTTCCTTCCTTCCTTCCCTTCCTTCCTTTCCTTCCCTTCCTTCCTTCTTCCCTTCCTTCCCTTCCTTCCTTTCCTTCCTTCCCTTCCTTCCTTATCCCTTCCTTTCCCTTCCCTTCCCTTCCCTTTCCCTTCCCTTCCCATCCCTTCTTACCCGATCACTTCCCTTCCCTTCCCTTCCCTTCCCTTCCTTTCCCTTCCCTTCCCTTCCCTCCATCATTATTCATCGAAGTAAACAGAGAGAAAGAGTGAAAAAAAAAAAAACAGACCAAGACACAGGATTTACCGTAACAAGAGAAACAAACATAACATAACATAAAAAAGAGCTAGAGAAACATATACACAAAGACAGCAATAGAGGGCAAACTCCAAGTAAGCAGTAGCAGAAGGCGAAAAAAAGACAGACGTAAACACGGAGAGAGAAAAAGAGTGAAAAACAGGCCACCTCGATATCGCAAGAAGCAAGGGCCACACGTAACTGAAGATGACCCAATGTGTGAGGCAGGAGGGTATAGGATGCAGCAACGCGGGGAAAGAAAAGGAAGACGAAAGCGAAGGCCAGAAAAAAAGGAGGCGCGTCATAACACAAGAAAGGCGTGGTGGTGGTGGTGGTGGACGTTGCTAAATACGACACGGTAAGGGATGGAAAAAAGAAGTAGTGGTAGTAGGAGTATATATAACAGAAGAAATGGAGATAGGAGGGAGAGGGAGAGGGAGGGAGGGTGGACGAGAGAGAGAGAGAGAGAGAGAGAGAGAGAGAGAGAGAGAGAGAGAGAGAGAGAGAGAGAGAGAGAGAGAGAGAGAGAGAGAGAGAGAGAGAGAGAGAGAGACAGACAGACAGACAGACAGACAGACAGACAGACAGACAGACAGACAGACAAACAGACAGACAGACAGACAGACAGACAGACAGAAAACAAACTGATTGAGGAAGAAAACAAAATGATAAGAAGGTAGATAAAGAGGAATAGCAACGAAGAAGGATAGTTGGATAAATGGGAAGATAAAGAGAGGTAAGAAAACAAGATATACAAAGAAAGAACATGGGGAGGTGGTGGCTGAGTGATCAACGTGCAGAGCAGTGTCCTGAAGGTCCCGGGTTCGTGTCCCGCCCACCGCAACAAGCTGACAATTTTCAGTCACAGCCGAGTGGCCTGAAGGCGGCGTCACACAGGGCAAATTTCTCCCAACATGTCGCTCGTTTTGGTTGGCGGTTGGGCAAAATGAACAACCACGAACAAGATTTGGCGGATCGGGAAGGATGGACAACGGTTGTGTTGCCAGACTGGTTGGGAAAAATCGGGGTCAAATGACATTCGTGCTATAAGCTGTAAATGTAAATTAAAAATCAATCATCGTACATATTTACTCAAATTGTCAACTGTAAAACTCCAAAAACTGACGTACATGTGCAAGTATGTATTTGTGATATATTTGTCCACTGTGTAGTTATTTATAACACTCAACTGACTGTATGGCATGCTGGGCGGAGTCTGTGCCTGGCGCGAGGTAAACAAACTGTTGAGATGGAGAACACCTCCACGACAAAGTTTTGCTGGAGTGTGCAAGGAGTGCAAGCAGCAGCACAATCTTTTAAAACCTCAATATCCTTCTGATTCATGGTAAAGTGGCTGGAGAGATGCTGGCGTGGTGTTTGTTGTTGTTGGAGCGCGGCGTCAACACAACAGTTCTGGGTCAGTACAGTGTGATGCACAACATTGTTGGTTGGCGATATCACCAACGAAAGCGAGCAACATGTTGGGAGAAATTTGCTCTGTGTGACGCCGCCTTAAGACTACCCACATGCTGTCCGGATGACCACAAATCAACCCGGACACAGGCGAATCTCTCTAAAGAGGATCAAGTGGAGCTCCGAGGGGCAACATGAGCCAAGCAAAAAGGACATCACTATAAAACACTTCTCTGCGACACTGCTGAACACGGGGCAACCAGAAAGCGCCGTCAAGAAAAGCCTACCAGCGCTATAGGTCACATGTAACACACACACACACACACACACACACACACACACACACACACACACACGGAGCGGGCTAGGCAAAGACAGGCCTGCGGGGAAGAGAGGGAAAGCAAAAACAAACCACGTATGATGAATTGCTTCAGTACCACAAAAGGGGCGCGAGGGTAAGGTCGCAGAGGGCAGGTGAGGAGTGGGGGAGGAAGGGCAGATAGGTAGGGAGGGTGAAGGGTAAGGAGGTCTGGAGGAGGAAGAGCAGGGAGGGAGAGGAGAGGGTGAGGAAGAGCAAAAAGGGCACGTGTTGGGAGGAGGAGCAAGGATGGGACGCGGGAGGAAGGGCAAGGAGGGCAGGTATTGGGAAGGAAGGGCAAGGCGGTGGGGGGGAGGAAGGGCAAGGAGGGAGGAGGGGAAAGAAGAGCAAGGAAGTGAGGGGGAGGAAGGGCAAGGAAGGGACGCAGGAGGAGGGGAATGTTGGGGAGGAGAAGGGGAAGGAAGGGCAAGGAGGGCAGGGATGGGGAGGGAAGGGGAAGGAGGGGAGGAGAAGGGGAGGCAGGGCAAGGAAGGGAGGAGAAGGGGGGAGGAAGGGCAAGGAAGGGACGCAGGGGGAAGGGCAAGTTGGGGAGGAGAAGGGGAGGAAGGGCAAGGAGGGCAGGGAAGGGAGGGGAAAGAGAGGAAGGGAGAAGAAGGGGAGGAAGGGCAAGGAGGGGAGGAGAAGGGAGGGAGGGCAAGGAGGCCAGGGAAGGGGAGGGAGGTAAGGAGGGCAGGGAAGGGGAGGGGAAAGAGAGGAAGGGTAAGGAAGGGAGAAGAAGGGGGAGAAAGGGCAAGGAGGGGAGGAGAAGGGGAGGGAGGGCAGGGGAGGGTAAGGAGGGCAGGGAAGGGGAGGGGAGAGAGAGGAAGGGTAGGGAGGGGAGGAGAAGGGGAGGAAGGGCAAGGAGGGGAGGAGAAGAGGGGAGGAAGGGCAAGGAGGGGTCGTGAGGGGAGCATCACAGATGACAGGTAATGGGAAAGGAAGGGCAGGAAAGTGAGGGGGAGGAAGGGCAAAGAGAGGAGGAGAAGGGGAGGAAGGGCAAGAAGGGCAGGTAAGGGTGGGTGGGGAAAGAAGTGTGTGGGGAGGAGGGGCAGGAAAGTGAGGAGGAGAAGGGGCAAGGAGAGGAGGATGGGGGGGAGGTAAGGGTGGGTGGGGAAGGGCAAATAGGTGAGGGAGGGAAGGGCACAGAGGGCGCGGGTTGTCTCCTTGGCGGGGCGTGTCGGCGGGCGTGTTTATTATTTGGGATTCAGCGTTCACCGACACCACTATCGTCATCATCATCACCACTATCATCATCATCATCTCCTTTTCTTTCCTCTTCTATTTCTGTTCTTCCTCATTCTTCATTTCTTTTTCTTTCCTCTCCTCCATTTCTGATCTTCCTCATTTCATCTCTATTCCCTCCTCTGACCCTCTTTTTTTCTCTCTTTCATCCTTCCTCTTCTTCCTCTTTCTCCATCACCTTTTGTCTCCTTTTTTTTTCTGCTCGTCGTTATCCCATTTTTAACTCCTGTGGACCTGTTTCTTCTCTCTTCACTACCTCCACCTCCTCACTCCTTTCTTTCCTCCTCCTTCTCCTCCATCTTCTTTTCTCCTTCACCACCTACACACTTCTACATTCCCTTCCTTCCTCTTTTTTTTCCACCTTCTTCATCTCCACTACGTACCACCACATACTCTTACTACTACTACTACTACTACTACCACCACCTATCACCACCGTCGTCGCCACCCCGCCGCCTGTTCGTGGAAGTCATGTTAGTCAGCGGCGCGAAAAGTGTCATGAACCTTGCGATCTTGGCTGCTGGGGGTTGTTTGCTCTCTCTCGATGCTTGGGATGCTGAGTTTATTTTGAGTTTATTGGGTTTTTTTTTTCCTTTTATTTACTGATTTTTGCATTAATTCATTTCATTATTATTTTTTGTATTAATTTTGCTTTTGTTAATTTATAATCTTACATCATTCCGATTAAAAATTCCATTGTTTTAAATATTTTTGGACTGTTTTTCTTTACATCCTTATCAATTCAGATTTTTTTATCAACCTTTTTTTATGAATACAAATTTCTATCACTCGGATTTTTCTATGAATTCTGATTATTTACTTTTTCTTATAACTTTATCTGTTCATTGTTATTTGTTCCATACTTTTTCATTATTTTCTTGACATTTTAACAACTAATTTTACGTATTACTATTTCCCTGACTGATATTCCAATTTATTTTCCGCATACTGAAATACATTTGCTGCGTTTATATTTATTTCCTTTATAAACACAACACGAGTTTGCTTACTACACATTTACTACCTTTATCAATTCCAGTGTTCGGTCATCACATAACATTTCCTCTACAGAGTCTACATATATACAAGGCTTCGGTCACTATGGTCTGTTCACTTAAGTCCGACCCAAGCTGACAACATAAACCTAAGCGTGTTTGCAAGCTGAGTGCTGATTGGCTACTTCTATGCCTTCCAAGTTTTCTTTAACCTCTGTTTGTGTTTATCTCACGCAGCACTTTCTGCTAATCTGCACTGTGCTTACGAACACGCTTAGGTTTATGTTGTCAGCTTGGGTCAGACTTAAGTGAACAGACTTTACTAATATCCTTCCTTCAGTCTCTACACGTTCCCATCCTTTAAGCGCACAAGAGTCATATCACTGTACATTTCTCTTCTTCATATATACAAGAGTTTAGTCATTACACATTACCTTCCCTTAAATATACACATTTTTTCCCTCAACATTTACACAACAGTTCGATCGCCACACACTTCCTACCCTCAAACATGCAAGAGATCAATTACTACACACTTCCTTCTGTTATTCATACACATTTTTTACTTTACATAAATACAAAGGTCAAAGGTTCGGTCACCACACTCTCCCTTCCCTTATGCATTCCAGAGATCGACATTTTTATCCCTTTACATAAATACAAGAGTTCGGTTGCCACACTCTCCCTTCCCTTATACATTCCAGAGATCGACATTTTTATCCCTTTACATAAATACAAGAGTTCGGTTGCCACACTCTCCCTTCCCTTTTACATTCCAGAGATCGACAGTTTTTCCCTCTACATAAATACAAGAGTTCGGTTGCCACACTCTCCCTTCCCTTATACATTCCAGAGATCGACATTTTTATCCCTTTACATAAATACAAGACTTCGGTTGCCACACTCTCCCTTCCCTTATACATTCCAGAGATCGACATTTTTATCCCTTTACATAAATACAAGACTTCCCTTCCTTATACATTCCAGAGATCGACATTTTTATCCCTTTACATAAACACAAGACTTCGGTTGCTACACTCTCCCTTCCCTTATGCATTCCAGAGATCGACATTTTTATCCCTTTACATAAACACAAGACTTCATGCATTCCAGAGATCGACATTTTTATCCCTTTACATAAACACAAGACTTCGGTTGCCACACTCTCCCTTCCCTTATGCATTCCAGAGATCGACATTTTTATCCCTTTACATAAATACAAGAGTTCGGTTGCCACACTCTCCCTTCCCTTATACATTCCAGAGATCGACATTTTTATCCCTTTACATAAACACAAGACTTCGGTTGCCACACTCTCCCTTCCCTTATATATTCAAGCGTTCGATTACGACACACTTCCTTCTATTACACATACACATTTTTTCCTTTACATAAATACAAGGGTTCGCTCGCCACACGCTCCCTTCCCTTGGTTCGTCCCTCCTTGGCAGATCCTCGGGTCGCTGACTAACATTGTCTTGGCGGGCCGTGACGCGTGGGGCGGAATTGCTCCACAGAGAAAGCCGAGTTACTACATATTTTCTTCCCCTTTCCCTCTTTTTTTTTCTGGATTCGTGGTTCTTGTTCCTACGTATTCGCGCGTGCCCTTCCTTTCCCTCTTTTTTTTTTGGCTGACTTATATACCCTGGGTAGTTTTTCTTTCTTTCTTTTTATGTGCGTTTCCTCATTCTGTATTCACCTGGGGTCTCTCTCTCTCTCTCTCTCTCTCTCTCTCTCTCTCTCTCTCTCTCTCTCTCTCTCTCTCTCTCTCTCTCTCTCTCTCTCTCTCTCTCTCTTCTATCTGTTTATATTCTGAGTTTATTTTCCTAGGTATATTTTATTTTATTTTATTTTTTTGTTTGCAAGTCGAGGTCATTTACATATAATTCTTCCATTTCCTTTTTTCTTTCACATTCCTAAATCGATTTCCAACGTTTTTTTTCCTGTTTACACTTTTTCTTCACTCACTAACAAACGTATTTTTCAGCTTTAATCACTATGCGTTTTCTTATTTATTTCTTTAACTTACATTATTTTTTTCTTTTTCATCTTCATCTCCACTTCCAACACCCTATACCCCTAATGCAAGTACCACCACCACCACAACAACCACAACAACCACAACCACCACCTCTGCCACTACCATCTCCATCTTCATCTCCCCTCCACTATCTTCTATATCAATGCATTTCTCTCGCTCTCATATTAACACTAAAAAAGCCATTCACTACCTGCCTTTTTTTTTTTTTTTTTTGTATATTCTCTGAGTTTTCTTATTTTCATATATTAATTTCTTTGGCAATGTATTTCTCTCGTTTTTTTCTTATTTTTTTCCGTTTTCATTAATAAGCTGAGTTCATTTACTGTGCAATCCCATTTCTATTTTCACGTAAGTTCTTTTTTCAACGTTTTTTTTACTTTTCTTTTTTTTCTAGTCGAGTTTATTCCCTTGTTGTCGTTTTTTCCTTCGTTTTAATAGCTATGCATTTCTTTCCTTCTTTATTTTTGCGTTTTCATTTTTGTTGCTAAGTAATTCTTCTCGTTGTGTCTCTTCTCCTCACCTCATTTCTCTCCCTCCTTTACTTTCCATCATTTCTTTTTCTACTGTCTCCTCTTCTCCTCTGTTTTCTCTCTTCCCTGCTTCTACTTATTTCCTTTAGCTTACATGTGGCGTGTAACTCATCACGGAGTATTTTGCACCACGATTCATTTATCTACTATTTGCTTATTTATGTATTAACTACCTACCTATATCTACTTATCTACCTATTTCCTCATCCATCTGTATTATACTTTCCATGTGGTGTGTAGCTTCTTCTTGAGTCTTGCATCTATTATTTCATCTACTTACTTATTCAACGTTACTAAGAGTTCATGTACCCACTACACTTATCTACTTGGCCATTCCCTCATCCATCTCCCTCATTACTCTCTACGTGGCGTGTAACGTATCACTGCCTATCGTGTGCCAGGAGCGGGTTAGGCGACGGGTCTCAGCCAGGCCGTCACCTGCAGGCTACCGAAAAACATATACCCAGGTGTTTAACGCGTAGGTGCAGGGAGATATTCAGGTGGAAATGGCTCTTGTTGCCGGGGCAAGAGAGAGAGGGTGATAAAATGATGTGGCGAGGGTGTCTGTCTGTCTGGAGGGGCGTGGTTAGGGAGAGAGAGGGAGAAGGGAGAGGGAGGGAGATGTAAGGAGAGAGAGAGAGAGAGAGAGAGAGAGAGAGAGAGAGAGAGAGAGAGAGAGAGAGAGAGAGAGAGAGAGAGAGAGAGAGAGAGATTAATGGTTCCGAATGAGTCCAAAGCTTACATAAGAGACTCCAGTTTTACGTAAACACAAAATTCATTCTGTCCCGTTTTGTTTAGCAAGAGTTCACGGGTCCCTCACTTTTTTTTTCCCCCTTTTCGTAGTTTGCAACCATGTTTTTTTTCTTCTTTTTAGCTAATCTCTCTCTCTCTCTCTCTCTCTCTCTCTCTCGTATATGACCCCAACTCTAGGCCAACTAAACAAATACATAAAATAAATATCTGAGTTTAAATAAGTGAGGTTCATATAGAGTTACTTGATATGTCACTATTTCATAAGTCATGGTGTGCATACTACATTTTTTATTCAATTTACGTTATTTCACACAATATTTGAACGGTAAAAGAAGCAGCTCAAGGGCAATAAACTAAAGAAGAAAATAAAAAAAGCCCGATAATTCTCTACTCCTGGAAATCAAACCGAAGAGGTGGCCAGAAGAGAGATCGATTTCGGATGGCGAGGCGTTTTGCAATGGTTCTGAAGTGTTCCCTGCATAGAAGAGTTAATTTCTCAAAACATTAAGGGCCGTATTGCTTAACACTTCGTCGCCCAAGTACACATATTTGACAAGATTTTCGTTGGAGTTTTGGACATTTCCAGGAGTAGTTTTATGGCACTGTTGGTAGTTTGACCCTTCCTCTGTGCCGTGAACCTAAAGAAACACTCATTAGAACTCGATTGATCCCCTCTTTGACCTTTAGAAATAGCTGGTGTGAGAACCGAAAATGTCTTATAATACCGACGTAAGCCCACAGTAAAAAAAATAAGAAAACAAAACACGTCCGATGACTCGCTCCTCCTGCAAACCAAACGGGAGTGGCCGGAGGACAGTCTCGGATGGAGGTGTTTTGCAATGGTTCTGATGAGTTTCCCGCCTAGAAGAGTTCGTTCCTCTCAACATTAAACCCACAGTAAAAAAATAAGAAAACAAAACACGTCCGATGACTCGCTCCTCCTGCAAACCAAACGGGAGTGGCCGGAGGACGGTTTCGGATGGAGGTGTTTTGCAATGGTTCTGATGAGTTTCCCGCCTAGAAGAGGTCGTTCCCCTCATCACTAAGCGCACAGTTATCAACCCAGACTCATAAACTCTTGCATGCAACGAGTACGCAGGTCAGCAACCCGGCAAAGCATGATTGATCTGCCTCAAACTAACTGTGTTCTCATTTGAATGTATAATGAATCTCTGCTGTGGGTGTCATGCAGACTAACGCACGCACGCACTCACTCACATCCTTCCACACACATCTGCACCTCATCCAACACACACTTAACCCCCCCATACACATCAGTTATCCCCCCATACATTTATACCCCCCCACATCGATCCACACCCACCCCACATGCATCTACACCCCCCCCACACAGACATCTACACCCCTCCCCTCCCCCACATCAGACCCCCACACATTAACCCTCCCATACCTACCTCCCCCCTACACACAAACACCTACCCTACCTCTCCCCCCTCCCCCCCCCCCACACACACACCTACCTCTGCTCTCCCCCTCTCCCAATCACATCTCTCTTTTGGCTTCTCGTTCTTCTTTTCTTTCGCCAGAGTAGCGTTTAGTGGACTTTTTTGTTGATGTTTTTGTTTTTTTTACCCTTGAGCTGCTTCCCTTGCTAAAAATAAATAAGTAAATAAATAAAAGATAGTAAATCACCTCACACACCTCCATCCCCCCCAACAAACAACTACGCCCCCTCCACACCTCCATCCCTTCTCTCCCCCCCCCCACACCCACACACCCACACACCCACACCCGAGTTCAAACACCTCTAATAATCAATCACCAATGCTTTTAAAGACTTCCTGATGCAGCACCGACTTGATAATTTATGTGCCTGCGGGAAGACAGTTAAATTGACCATCCTCATCACACACACACACACACACACACACACACACACACACACACACACACAAGCTTATTACAATACCTGATATGGTACTTTGGTTTACATAGTACTGTTATATGGGCAAAACCTCCCGTAATACTACCCGAGACACTATATTGAATGCTGAGGTGGTGTGTTGAGTTACTGATATCGTTCCTTGCACGGCACTAACACGTGGACACGAGGTTTCGTGTTCCATATTTGCAACCAAGTGACTGATACAACACAGAGTAATGACAGACGTTGAGGTGGTGTGTTGATGTCACTGAACTAAAATCGATCTTCTTAGGGGTCAGTATCACAGGAACAAGAGGTAGGAGAGCCAAAAGTCATGTTTTTAAGGCTTCCCATTGGGTCTAACTCTATAGGGGGGCTGACGGGCGCTGGGTTGGTGTGTGTTTTGGTGTCACTGAACTAAAATCAATCTTCTCAGGGGTCAGTATCACAGGAACAAGAGGTGAGAGAGCCAAAAGCCGTGTTTCCAAAGGCTTCCTAGCGAGTCCGAGGGTACTGACAGGCCGTTTAACCATATAGCATACGCTGGGTTGGTGTGTGTTGTGTCACTAAACCAGAATCCGTCTTCTCAGGGGTCAGTATCACAGGAACAAGAGGTTAGAGAGCCAAAAGCCGTGTTTCCAGAGGCTTCCTAGCGAGTCTGAGGGTGTTGACAAGCCGTTGAACCATACAGTATACGCTGGGTTGGTGTGTATTGTCACTAAACCAAAATCCGTCTTCTCAGGGGTCAGTATCACAGGACCGAGAGGTGAGAGACCCAAGAGCTGTGTTTCCTGGCTTCCTAGCGAGTTTGAGGGGACTGACAGGCCGTTGAACCATACAGTATACGCTGAGCTGGTGTGCGTTGGTGCTATTGAACTCAAACCATTCATAGTGTTTCCTGAAGCTTCCTAGCGAGTTTGAGGGGACTGACTCTCAACCATACAGTATACGCTGAGCTGGTGTGTGTCGGTGCTACTGAACTCAAACCATTCATCTGAGGGTACGATATCACAGGGACAAGAGGTCATAGTGTTTCCTGAGGCTTCCTAGTGGGTCTACAACGGACTAACGCACAATATATCACAAGGAAAAGAGTACGACTATAAGGGACTGATCCACAATATCATAAGGACAAGGGGTAGGAGGTAAAAATAGTGTTTCCTAAAGGTTTTAGAATCATAAAATAGACGCTGGGGTGATATCTTGGTGATACTAAACTAAAATGATTCTTCTGAGGGGAAAATAACACAAGGAAAAGAGGTAAAAGAGTATATTGTCGTATTTCCAAAGGCTTTCTAGTGGCTTTACGGGGAGTGAGGAGCGCTGGGGTGGTGTGTCGTTAATGAACTCACTCTTCTCCGGCGATAAGATCAGAGATAAGAGGGAGGAGAGCTAAAAATAGTGTTTCCTGATGTTACTAACCCAAAAAACTCATCTCAGGCGACAATATTACGAGGAGAGAGATAGAAGAGTTAAAAATAGTGTTTCCTAAGGACTTTTGGGCCATAAAATAGAGCCCGGGGTGGTATGTTATTGTTGCTGAACTAAAACCATTCTTTTCAGGGTACGGTATAGAAGGGACAAGAGGTCATAGTGTTTCCTAAAGCCTCCTAGTGGGTGTAAGAGGGCATTTGAACCATAGACTAGAGGCTGAGGTTGATGGTGTTACTGAACTCACTCTTCTCAGGGAACAAGATCAGAGAGACAAGAGGAAGGAGAGTTAAAAATAGTGTTTCCTGATGTTACTAACCCAAATAACTCATTTCAGGGGACAATATTACAAGGGAAAGAGATAGAGGAGTTTAAAATAGTGATTCCTAAGGACTTTTACGACCATAAAATAGAGCCCGGGGTGGTACGTTATTGTTGCTGAACTAAAACCATTCTTCTCAGGGTACGGTATAGAAGGGACAAGAGGTCATAGTGTTTCCTAAAGCCTCCTAGTGGGTGTAGTTGAGCATCTGAACCATAGATTAGAGACTGAGGTTGATGGTGTTACTGAACTCACTCTTCTCAGGGGACAAGATCAGAGAGACAAGAGGACAGTTAAAGAGGAGAGTTAAAAAATAGCTTTCTTGACATTCCTAACTAGAATAACTCATCCCAGGGGATAAAATTATAAGAAAAAAAGATGCGAGGCAAAAATAGCGCTTTCAAAGGGTTTTAGAACCATAAAATAGACGCTAAAAGTTGTGTGTTGGTGTTGCTTAAGGTAGTCAATGCACTGGCGCCAGGCCGCGGCGGGCAAGTGTGCGGGACACCTGTGCGTGGGGAGGTGATGTAAGGGGAGTTGGGGAGAAAGGGAGGGCGGAAGGAGGGTGGAGGAAGGGGATGAAAGGGGGGTTAGAGGGGTGTAAGTGGAGTCGAGAGAGAGAGAGCAGCATAGGTTATCCACCCATTCGGCATCCATCACTCTCTCTTACGTCGTGTGTGTGTGTGTGTGTGTGTGTGTGTGTGTGTGTTTCGACATACACATTAGCCACTATTTACCACTCACTCACTTTTTATCACACACACACACACACACACACACACACACACACACTTTCATCAATGTGAGAATCTATCCATACTGTTTTCTCTCTCTCTCTCTTTCTCTCTCTCTCTCTCTGTCTCTCTCGTTTCTTCCTTCCTTCCATTCTTCCTCTTCTCCCACTCCCTTCATTCCTCCTTCTCTCTCTCTCTCTCTCTCTCTCTCTCTCTCTCTCTCTCTCTCTCTCTCTCTCTCTCTCTCTCTCTCTTGTTTCTTCCTTCCTTCCATTCTTCCTCTTCTCCCACTCCCTTCATTCCTCCTTCTTTCTACTCTCTCTCTCTCTCTCTCTCTCTCTCTCTCTCTCTCTCTCTCTCTCTCTCTCTCTCTCTCTCTCTCTCTCTCTCTCTCTCTCTCGTTCTTCCTTCCTTCCATTCTTCCTCTTCTCCCACTCCCTTCATTCCTCCTTCTTTCTACTCTCTCTCTCTCTCTCTCTCTCTCTCTCTCTCTCTCTCTCTCTCTCTCTCTCTCTCTCTCTCTCTCTCTCTCTCTCTCTCTCTCTCTCTCTCTCTCTCTCTCTCCTTCTACAAAAGCGAGTAAATAAAAAATAAAAACACCATAGGCCTAAACGATATATATTATTTTCCCCGCCTCATCTTACGCCCTGGGATGCGTATCATGTGGCGTATGACTTTCTTTCCCCCAACAGTGTCACAAAGGCGAGTTTGTAAGGGGTTGGTATGGGTTGTTGGCCTCTGGGAGTTGTTGGTCCGTAGGGGAAGGTCGGATAAAGCTTATGAATAATATCAGATATTGTAATAAGCTTGCGCGCGCGTGTGTGTGTGTGTGTGTGTGTGTGAGAGAGAGAGAGAGAGAGAGAGAGAGAGAGAGAGAGAGAGAGAGAGAGTAACACAGGAAATAACAAAAACAGAAAATAGGCTACATGGAAAGAAAATATATAGAAAGAGTAATGATGAGGAGAAGGAGAAGGAGGAAACATGGAAACATGGACTAGCAGGCAGCAGAAAGCCTGTTGGCTCATTACTAGGCTGCCTGCGTTCAGTGATTCAATCAATCCGTTTGCCATAGGAGTGGCTTGCAGGGAAGGATTAAAGCACTTGTGTATCTACTCTTGGGAACGTTCAGTTCACTCCCGATGCAGCAAAGTGGCGATCAATGCGTTTCTTGAAGGAGTTGATGGTCTCTGCGCTAACCACTTCTGCAGGAAGGCTGTTCCAGTGGCGAACAACTCTATTCGAGAAATAACTCCTGCCGATGTCGGTATTGCATCGCTTTGCTTGAATTGTTTTTCCGTTGTTTCTTGTTCTCAGGTTGGTTTGTAGCGTGAAGAGTTTGGAGTGATCAACGTTGCAGAGCTTGTTCAGGTACTTAAAGACTTGTATCATGTCTCCCCGCAGGCGTCTCTTTTCCAACGTGAAGAGGTTGAGTCGCTCGAGTCGCTCTTCATAGGGCTTCGTCCTCAGTGATGGTATCATCTTCGTGGCGCGGCGCTGTACTCTCTCAAGTAATTCAATGTCTTTCCTGTAATTAGGAAACCAGAATTGCACGGCGTATTCCAGGTGGGGCCTTACCAGCGAATTGTAAAAGGATAACATAACTCCCGGCGTCTTGTATTCGAAGTTCCTCGATATGAACCCAAGCATTGTATTGGCTTTCTTACAGGCGGACTTGCAGTGTTTTGTTTGTTTCAAGTCACTGCTGATGGTGACCCCGAGGTCTCTTTCCTCTTGCACAACATGTAGTGGTTCGCCACCCATGTGGTATGTGTGGTTTCTGGATCCGATATGCATTACACCTCACAGTCTAAATCTGATATCTCTGTCGACTGCTTCTTCAATATTTCCAAGAGTATTGTTTAGTGGGCTGCGAGAGACACATAAGTTACTCCCATCTCCTTTCTTCCTTGTTATAAGCAAAGGACAAAAACTCTCCCTGAGGCACTCCCACCACCTCGTCCCTGCATAGTAACCTCCCTACCACCCCTTTCTTTTTATTATGGTTAGCAAATGGTACAGTAACTCTCCTTTAAGCGGTTCTCTCACCTTTCTCCTTAGTTTTGCATATTAAAGGACAAACAAACTCCCTGAGGCACGCCCACCACTTCGTCCCTTAGTACCAGGCTGTACCAGACATAGGAACTCCTTCGTAAGCATCACTAGCATGTCCCTTTGTTATGTAGAAGTGGACAAAGAAACTCCTTAAGGTACGCCCACCACCTCGTCCCTTACACCACCTTCCCCTACGGTACTCCTAACCACTCTATCCCTTTGTAGTATAGTAGTGGGCACAGCAACTTCCCCTACAGCACCCCAAACCACTCTATCCCTTTGTTATGTATAGTAGAAATGGTGGAGGGCATAGCAACTTCCCCTACGGCACCCCAAACCACTCTAATCCATTGTTATGTATAGTAAAATTGGTAGACGACATAGCAACTTCCCTACGGTACCCCAAACTACTCTATTCCATTGTTATGTATAGTAAAATTGGTAGAGGACATTGCAACTTCCCTACGGTACCCCAAACTACTCTATTCCATTGTTATGTATAGTAAAATTGGTAGAGGACATTGCAACTTCCCTACGGTACCCCAAACCACTCTAATCCATTGTTATGTATAGTAAAATTGGTAGACGACATAGCAACTTCCCTACGGCACCCCAAACCACTCTAATCCATTGTTATGTATAGTAAAATTGGTAGAGGACATTGCAACTTCCCTACGGTACCCCAAACCACTCTAATCCATTGTTATGTATAGTAAAATTGGTAGAGGACATTGCAACTTCCCTACGGTACCCCTAACAACTGTATTCCTTTATTTTGTATGGAAGAATTGGTAGCGGGTATAACAACTTCCCTACTCCACTCTATCCTCTTGTTCTGTAAGGTAACGAGCATTGCAGCTTCTCTTAACCGCCCCTGACCTCTCCATCCCTTTGTAATGTAAGGTACGGTAGCAGACAGGAACTTTCCCTACGGTAGATACCCCAAACCACTCTATCCCTTTCTTGTGTATGGTAGAATTGGTAGAGGAGATAACAGCTTCCCTACGGTACCTCATAACTTCTGTCCATGTGGTTAAACTGATGGGCTACATAAACTTCTCCTACGGTACCCCAAAACAGTACCTAACTTCTCTTATGGTACCCTTAACGTCTGTCCCTATGGTTTCTCTTATGGTACCCTTAACGTCTGTCCCTATGGCTTCTCTTATGGTACCCTTAACTTCTGTCCCTATGGCTTCTCTTATGGTACCCTTAACTTCTGTCCCTATGGTTTCTCTTATGGTACCCTTAACGTCTGTCCCTATGGTATCTCTTATGGTACCCTTAACTTCTGTCCCTATGGTTAAGTTGTTAGGCTATACAGTAGGACAAGTGGCAGGGATGGGTACGTGTCCTGACCCATATCACGTCGCCCTTCCTTCACCTGCTACCAGAGTCCTCAAGGATGTCTGGAGAAGGAGGGGACAGTTGTGCGTAGGAGGTGGTGGTGGTGGTGAGTCACTGCTTTGTATCCTGCAGTGACCCTCTCTCTCTCTCTCTCTCTCTCTCTCTCTCTCTCTCTCTCTCTCTCTCTCTCTCTGATTCATCTTCCTCCTCGCTTCTGATTTGCATTCTCTCCTCCTCCTTCTCCTCCTCTTCCTTCTAATTTTCCTCTTCCTCCTCCTAATTTTCCTCCTCCTCGTCTTTGTCATCTCCTTACATCCTGGCTACACACACACACACACACACACACACACACACACACACTACATCCTGCTCCTCCTTCTCTTCTCTACGTTCATATCCTCCTGACCTTTACATTAACATCCCCTCCCCTAATTTTTTCCGGTTACTTACACTTGTTTACGTACGTTCATATGTCCTGCATCCTTTCTCTCTCCCTCCCTCCTCTTTATTTTTTTCCTCCTCTGACTCATTTTCTTTCCCTTCAAAACATAACGCGTATAAATAATCCATCCATGTTTTGTTTTGTTTTCTATCTTCATCTTTGTCTTCCTTACTTTAAGGTTTTTTTCTTTTTATTTTCTGTTCTTTGTTCCTGGCTTTACTTTTTCTTTCATCCTGTCCTTGTCTTTCCTTGTCTGATATGTTCTTACTATAAAGCTTTCTAAGTATCAAATGATTTCCTCCATATGTCATTCTATCCAATCCTTCCTTCCTTTCTTTCTCCTCTTTCTCTTTCCGTCTCATTCTAAATCGTTGCCTCTTCTCATTCTCTCTCTCTCTTTTTCTCTTCCCTTCCCATCCTTGTCTTTCTCACAACAAAACCTTCTAATTATTGCATCCTTCCTTTCTCCTGTCATTCATCCATTTTTTCCTTCCTTTTTTTCTCCTCTTTCTCTTCCCGTCTCATTCTATATAATAGCCTCTTCTCATTCTCTCTTTCCCCCTCTCCTCCCATCCTTGTCTTTCTCACAACAAAACCTTCTATATTATTATCCTTCATACTTTGTTTTTAATCTTCGCTTCTTATTTGCATCCTCTCCTCCTCCTCCTCCACTTCCTTCTCTCCCTCCTCCTCCTTATTTTCCTCCTTCTCTTCCTGTTGCTTTTTTCTTTCTTCTTCTCATTTTTGTTTTTCTATATTACTCTCACTATAAAACGTAACTATCACATCCTTCCTTCCTCATGTCATTCATCAATTCCTTCTCACCTTCCTCTCTTTCTCCTTCTCTTCGTCTCATTTCAAATCTCTGCCTCTTCTCTTTCTCTCTCTCGTTCTTCTCTCTCTTCCCCTCCATCACTGTCTCTCACAACAAAACCTTCTATCACATCCTTCCATCCATTTCTCCCTTCCTTTCTTTCTTTATTTCTCTTCCTCGTTCTAAATCTCTGCTTCTTCACTCTGACATAACCATGTCATACACCTCTCTACCCTCCCAAGCTATTATCTCATCCTCCCTCTCTTCCCCCTCCTCCTCCTCCTAGCCACCACCATGCGCCAGACAGCATAAGTAGATAAGTGCGGTGATCAGGCTTGCCAGTCACCCCTATCCCCTTGGTTACTAGTAGTCGCGACCTTGGAGACGTTGAAAAAAGTACGTGAGAACACTGAGAACGATGATGGACTGGGAGAGAAAGTGAGTGAATCGTAAGTGTGTGTGTGTGAGTGTGTGTGTGTCTGGCTGGGAAACGTTGCCATCACACACACCAGTGCTGGGCACTTGCGGTACTTTTTGCGGTACTGCGGTACTACCGCACTACCGAACCAGTACCGCAGTACCGCAGAGGATTGCTGAAAGTACCGGAGTACCGGTACCGCGTTCACCTGACCCACCAGACACAGACAGACCGTCGGACATAAGTACAGACACCGTGGGAAAGAGAGGAGGCACTTTCACTGAAAAGGATAGGTACGTACCTATTGTTAATTAAAAGGATGTGATTTTTCATCGGGGGGAGGTTGGAACCAGGATTTTTTCACCTATGCTTTTCTAGGAGGAACCATACTTGCTTCTAAAATTAATCAACAACTCCTATAACTCATAACTCATATAGTACGTTAAATCAATTCATCTTTAGTTGCGTGCGCGCCGATTATCTCGCTATAACTGGCAACAGAGAAGAAGGGGGAGAGACACGTTACTAACGTGTACCGTGCTAACGTAGACGGACTTAGAACGTGTCACGTTCTAACTATAAGTCCGGGCTCAACTTTACTACTTGCAGGTCGGTGAAAATCTTGCTCCTAGGAAATAATCTATTAAATAATTACCTGTGTATATATATATATATATATATATATATATATATATATATATATATATATATATATATATATATATATATATATATATATATATATATATATATATATATATATATATATATATATATATATATATATATATATATATATATATATATATATATATATATATATATATATATATTATTATATTATTATTATCTACAACATTATCGTGTTACTTATTCCGGGCACATCTTTCCTACTGGATAGTTTCCACCTAATCTCATGTGGCGTTTATTTATTTATTTATTTTTTTTTTTTTTACATATGGGTGTTTTTGGTAATTGGTGTCGCAGAGCTATTTTTTTTTCTCTTTTTAAGTGCTGCTTTAGAAACCAGGTACCGCAGTACCGCGGAACACACCACGGGGGGCGGGAAAAGTATCGGAGCACCGCGGAACGCACTGGGCATGCTGAGGTACCGCAGTACCGCGTAACGCAACCCCAAACTTTTGGTACCGCGCCCACCACTGACACACACACACACACACACACACACACACACACACACACATCACTATAAGTAGAGTAAGACTTAATCCATTCCATCCATTCTTCCTCTCTTTCTCCTTATGTTTCATGCTAATTTCTTACCTCCCCCCGCCAACCATCCTTGTCTCACATTAATCCCCTGTCAAATGTTACCCTGCCCTTGACCAATCCCTTCAGACCCCCTTAATTTGAATCCCTGTATTGCGTTAGTACCGTAAAATGCAGGCGTGAAAAAAAATATGCCTGGCTTTATTAGAATTCAGGGGAGAAAGGAGAAAAAAACCCCAGTAGGCAACCCCCTTCCAAACTATGCCTTCTTTTGAATAGCCAATGTTATACAGCGTTGTTGAAGTCAGCATACATCATTAAAAACAATATAATAAGATGCATTTAGCTCTGAAACATAAATATAAATGAAATAAATTTACATATTAGCAGTCAGGTGATGAAATAAACAAACGTATGAGAGAGAGAGAGAGAGAGAGAGAGAGAGAGAGAGAGAGAGAGAGAGAGAGAGAGAGAGTAGGCTAACCACACAATATATAAACCATATTTATCTAACCTAACACAACCTATGCATCAGATACGTCTAAGTCATGGTTATCACACAAACGGTAAAGCGAATAAAACTAATCAGATACTCTTAATACAAGCTAATAAATAATACACGATAGCCGCACCAGAATAATAATTAATAGATAAATAATAGACAAATGAATTAGCATAACACTCACCGCCTCATGGGAAGCTGTGAAGTCTGTCCTCTTGAAAGCCTGAGAGAGAGAGAGAGAGAGAGAGAGAGAGAGAGAGAGAGAGAGAGAGAGAGAGAGAGAGAGAGAGAGACACACACACACACACACACACATACACACACACACACACACAGGAAAGGGAAATAAGAAGGAATAAAAAAAAATCGGTAAAGATTCGTATTAGGTCCGTGCCAGTATCTCATAATCTACTTTATGAAACATCACTATCTCTTCATATATCTTTTTTACAAACCTTCAACAGTCATGGAAACGCTTTGAAAATCCAATTCAAGGACTTTTTTTTTACTCATGAAAATAGGGGATAATGTTTACGAAAGCGCGTCGCCTCCTCTGCTGGCCGCGGCGACGCTGCAGCCGCCGCAGCCGCAAAATAGCTCGCAGAGGGCTTAGGGTTGGGGAGTATATTTAAACTACTCCAACCGAACTTTACAACCGAACTTTACGAACGGGGGGGCTGCGCCCCCCTCGACCCCCCCTTCTGACCAGGGGGGGGCTGCGCCCCCACTGTACATCCCCCTCATGTATATGTGACTTATTTCAGCGAGGAGGTATTTCTCGCAACACCCGCTGCAGCGTCGCCGCGGCCAGCAGAGGAGGCGACGCGCTTTCGTAAACATTATCCCCTATTTTCAAGAGTAAAAAAAAAGTCCTTGAATTGGATTTTCAAAGCGTTTCCATGACTGTTGAAGGTTTGTAGAAAAGATATATGAAGAGATACTGATGTTTCATAAAGTAGATTATGAGATACTGGCACGGACCTAAAACGAATCTTAACCAAAAAATCAAATAAGGAATAAAAGAACAAAAAAAAAAAATATGGAGAGAGAGAGAGAGAGAGAGAGAGAGAGAGAGAGAGAGAGAGAGAGAGAGAGAGAGAGAGAGAGAGAGAGAGAGTAAAACACACACACACACACACACACACACTTCTAATAAATCTTAAGACACACTAACTTACCACTTGCCAACACGTCTTCTCCACTCCCACACTCTTCTCCGGCCACTCAAGTTTCCTTCCCGCCGCTAAAACACGCAAAAAAACGCGAATTAAAGCAGTAATCCGCGTAAACAGGTGCTGCGGTCCGTCCCTCCCCGCGTCCAAACATACACTACCTTGATGACGTCATGATCACGTGACTTCATCAGCGGTAAAACAAATATGTAACCTATTTTTATCAGTTTCAGGTATTGTTAACACTTCTGTATGATTTCAATGGCGTTTTCGTAGTTAATGGAGAACTCTAGTCTAATATAGTGGCCGTGTGAGGATTGTAGTAACATGATGCAAACCCTTAATTCGGTATTGTTGGTATGCCTGATCAGCGGGAAAACATAACATAAACAACCATTTTTTTTCATTGTATAAGACATTGCTAACACCTCTATATAATTTCAATGGCGTTTTCTTGGTCATGGAGAACGCTAGCCTATCATAGTGGACGTGTAAGGATTATAATATCATGATGCAAACCCCTGCTTCGGTATTGTTGGTATGCCTGATCAGCGTGAAAACATAACATAACCAAACATTTTCTATCATTGTTTCAGGCATTGTTAACACCTCAGTATAATTTCAATGGCATTGTTTTGGTTATAGAGATTGCTAGCCTATCATGTGACCGTGTAAGAATTATATTAACATGATGGAAACCCCTGATTCGGTATTGTTGGTATGCATGATCAACGGGAAAACATAACAACCAACCATTTTTTTCATTGTATCAGACATTGCTAACCTCTATATAATTTCAATGGCGTTTTCGTGGTCATGGAGAACGTTAGCCTATCACAGTGGCCGTGTAAGGATTATACTAACATGATGCAGACCCCTGATTCGGTATTGTTGGTATGCCGGAGCTGCAGGAGAACCAAAACCTAACCCTCCTATTATTTATATGCTATCAGGCATTTCTAACACCTCGATTCGATTTTACAGGCGC
Source organism: Eriocheir sinensis (assembly GCF_024679095.1). NCBI lineage: Eukaryota > Metazoa > Arthropoda > Malacostraca > Decapoda > Varunidae > Eriocheir > Eriocheir sinensis. The sequence continues at coordinate 5,384,631 of NC_066532.1, read as the reverse complement.
TTTTGTAGTCATGGATATCGCTAGCCTATTGTGGTGACCATGTAGGGGTTATAATAAGATGAAGACCACTGATTCGGTACTGTTGGTATGCCGGAACAGAAGGAAAACAAACATAACTAACCTATTTTTTTATAGTATCAGGCATTGCAGACACTTTTATCCGATTTTACAGTCATTTTTGTAGCCATGGAGATCGCTAGCCTATTATTGTGACCGTGTAATGATAATAACGATACGAAGACTCCTGGTTCGGTACTGTTGGTGTGCCGGAGAAGCAGAGGGACAAACCTAAACATAACCAGACCATCTTTTTTATAGTATCAGGCATTGCAAACACCTCACTTCGATATTACAGGTATTATATTCATGGTTATTGGCAATATCGAGTAGATGGGCAACCTAATAACCGCGTAACAAATCATAAACGAAGATTTCTGATTCGGTACTGTTGGTATGTCTTGACAGCAGGATATGTAAACACTGCATCAACTGACAATTATTGTAAAGGATCTGAATAATAAATGTAGGAATGAGATGAATAAATAAGATGAATAAATTATACGAGTCTGTCTCTCTGAAATACACTGATTAGAAGAAAAACGAGTAGGCTATATTTAACACATCCATTTCATAAACAACATAAACGGACTATAGTACCATTAAATAACTCCTCTTTCTCTTCTCCGTAATCAAATCAGTAGAAATAATGTTTAAGACTAGAAAAGACGAATAAAAACACGTATCCACTTCTATGGCGGACTCTGGTCTGCCTCCTTCCTCAAGACATTACAGTATTCTTTTGATAATTATTATTTTTCCTCTTCCTCTTTTTCGTAACTAAATCAGTATATATTACGTTTAAGACTAGAATAAAGGCATAAAGACATGTATCCACTGATATGGGGGACGCTGCACTGCCTTCTTCCTCGAGTCACGTGATCATGACGTCATTAGGTCAGTGTGTTTTGTGCCGCCGTGAAGGTAGTGTGCTGTCCTGTTATACGAAGGTACTTTCACTAATTTCGTTCGTTTCTACGTAATGGCGGCGACAGAAAGGGAACTACAGTGTCTTTGTAAGTAACTGACAACGTGGAAGACTCGTGATGGGAAGTTTTTAGTGGGTAACTTAAAATAGAGAGGACGTGGTTATAAATGAGTGAATTTGCATTTTTTTTTTCTTGTTTTCTCTACGTCTTTGCTGTTTTCCTTCACCCAAGGAAGGAAGAAACAGAGGAAAGAAGGAGGGAGGGAGAGAAAGAAGGAAGGAAGGAAAGATATTGAGTGCTATTTTTTTTTCTCGTCTTTCCAACCGTCAACGAAGGAAGGAACGAAGGAAGGAAGGACAGGAGAAGATTGGTGAGTGTTGTTCCTATTTTATGTATTTCTGTCATTTATTTATTTTTGTTTCTCTTCTTCGTTTCCTTCACCTATCAACCACCTGTGCAAAGCTTGTTACGTCTGCAGACTCCTGTGGGCCTTCGTGTTGTTCATGTAGTCTGGGTTGGGTAAAGAAACCAGAAAATAGCAAATATGTCTGGCAGTGTCTCACTATTTGAACACATTTGTTCTTTTTCGATGGCGTATGGATCTCGATTAACACGTGTAGTTTTAATTTATGTTCATATATCGTCCTGTCCACCACCAAACGTGAATTTTAGTATCGAGAGTACTTCCTTAGGGCTGAAAACTAAGGAAGTCTGTAGGCAAGTCAAAGCGGTAGGTCTCACGGCCGACCACATGGGGAGTTTGTTTACTAAAATGACGTCACGAGATCACGTGATCGAAAACACTATTCTTCGTCTTCTCACTCCATTTTATTTCTGCTTTTCACTCCTTCATTTTATTTCTGCTTTTCACTCCTTCATTTTATTTCTGCTTTTCACTCCTTCATTTTATTTCTGCTTTTCACTCCTTCATTTTATTTCTGCTTTTCACTCCTTCATTTTATTTCTGCTTTTCACTCCTTCATTTTATTTCTGCTTTTCACTCCTTCATTATATTTCTTCGTCATTTATTTTTCAACCGTCAACGAAGGACCGAAAGAAGGAAGGAAGGAAAAGAAGGACAAAATTGGTGTTATTTTCTGTAAATTTAGCTTCATTTATTAAAATTATTGTATTTATTAATTGTTTTTCTTCGCATTTTCAACCGTCAAGGAAGGACAAGAGTGGTGAGTGATCTATTTTCTGTGTTATCCTTCCTTTACTGTATTTATCATTCATTTATTGTATGTCCTCGTCTTTAGTGTTTCTTTCCATCTGTCAAGGAAGGGAGAGCGAAGGGGCAGGAAAGGGAGGGACGAATGGGAGTAAGAAAGGTTGACCGGCTGTAAGATCGACCGGCGGTATCGAAAAATATCGGCGGTAGATCGTCGGTAGACCGCGAGTGAACACATGTGTTTGACTTAAAGATTAGGGAGGAGTGGCATGCGATTAGGAGGCCGGATCCCATTAAAACAACACCTGGTGCGCATAGCTGGGCACGATAACAGAAAGCCTTATTCCCGATAACCGATAACTGATAATGGAAACCCTTATCTTTGATAACCGATATTCATTAACTGGAGACGCAAATATAGGCGATAACCGATACCCGATACCCGATATAAATCCACAATTCCGATACTAGGTAGTGATAAGTCTGATAGGCGAAAATGATACTATATTGATATTTCAAACAAAAAACATAGATGAATTCAAATTTTCATTATCTATATTTTTGAAAACTTACAAAACCTGAACACCACACGTAGACACGTACATATAGGCGGTATACTCGAAACGCCTGAACCGGTGTTGTGTTATTTGGCGTTCCCACCGTCAAAAGCTGGAGCTTTTGTTTACAAACACTGGTCTCTCGTGAACTGGCCCATCACTATTTATTCAGTTATTCTTACTTATCACCATTAACACTTTAACAGTCACTTCAGTAAAGAAGCACTGAAGGACTGGGAACCGGAACACTGGCACTCACTCCGTCACTCGAGACGCAGCTGAGAGGCCACGCCCCACGCCGCCACGTGATAACAAGCCGCTGGTCTCTGTTTGCGCTCGTTACAACGGGATCACAAATTTCAGGCAGTGAATAATCATTTTTGGAGCAAAGTTAAATTATTTTTCTCTCTGATATAGTGTTTTTTGAGTCTAACAAAAAAAAAAATAACTTAGTGTTGTAATGTTGTGATCTAAGTATGAAATCTCTTCACCGAAGATATTTCATACCCGAAGTTTTTTTCACACAACACCGGGCGCCCGGGCCACACATGCGCAGTAGGGAGGTGACAACGTTTTTTTTTTTTTTTTTTTAGAGGCGGGAAAAAGTAGCGATTATCGCTAGTTTTGTTACAAAAGTAACGAAGATACCGATATTTATATAAATAAGTAGCGGATGGCCGATAACCCGATTTTGTTATCAGCGATAAAGTATCGCGATAACGCCCAGCTATGCTGGTGCGACTGATTTCAGTACCTCAAGGAAGATGCACACCATGCACATTAGGTGTTTCTTCTCTGCATCCATGTTCTCACCCACGTTGCCCCACGCCTCTTCTTTTAACTTCGTTTTACTTCATTTAAAAGGAAGGGGAGGGAGGAAGAAGGGTAGTTAAGTTATTATTATATCACCAGTTATTATTCATTATCATTATGGAAGGAAAGGAAGGTAATACAAGGGAAGAAAGGAAGGCTTTGCATATATTAGGCTAGTATTATATCACTAATTATTATGATTATTATTATTATTATTATTATTATTATTATTATTATTATTATTATTATTATTTTATGGAAGAGGAGAAGGAAGGAGGCTTTATAGGAATTAATAAAAAAAATATTTCACTTATCATTATGAAAGAGGGATGAAGGAAGGAAGGAAGAGCTTGTAGGTAATAGATAAAAGTTTTGAATCACTTATATTATCTTGGAAGAAAGGAAGGAAGGAAGGAAGGGAGGCCTCGTAGATAAGTTGAATATTGTATCACTAATTATGAAGGAAGAAAGAAAGGCTTAGTCATGTAATGGGGTAACACTATCTTTTTATAATCATCATTGTAGGCACTAGCTTAGTCGTGCATTACTATATAGTATTACAATTATATAAAGGAAGAAGGGTGAAGGGAAGGGAAATTAGCACAGTCTCCCCCTCCATTGACGACAACAACAGCGCAGCGGGAAGCGCATCACACCTACTAATAACGTAAATAAAACTTAATCGTAGGAAAATCATACGAAATTCAGTATTAAAACAGTACATAGCTTAATAATTTCGGTTAGATAAATACTTGAAAATATATCACGGTTTTCGGTTAATCTTAAGGATCACCACTCCAAACCAATATTCGTAGTATCTTAGCACGTGAAAGAATTATTATTATAATGCATTTTCGTATACGTTTTACCTTGGGGAGGGGCCAGGGGGGCAAGCCTCTTTAATTATAGAGTTAGGTGGCTTGGATTTTCTAAGTCCATTGTTATTGTTTCACAAGCGCCTCTATGCACAGACTGAGCCTCATACCTGCCTTGCAGTGCACCCTACAAACTAGTTCCTAAGTCAGTAATATCCAAAATGCGCATGGATTATAACGATTTCGGACAAAAAAACGGTCTTTTAAGAGTTTTATGTTATTTTTTTCTCTATATTAAAGCAACTAATGCCACAGCTATTTGTATTTTCTAATACATTCGTAAAATGTTACTACGCGAGGGTATCAGCGGCGGCACCTAACGGCGGGTTCCTGAATTCAGTTGTTTTCAAGCCGCCATAATGGATGGAAGGCCCGACACTCACTCCCTCAAAATATCCGTCTACTTTACCTTTCGGTAAGTGTTAACTGAGTATTTAACCTCTTTATTGGTGTGCATGTAGGTTGACAAAAGGACCGATTACTATCCCAGTACCGGGTCCAACAAAGACACGGGCGTGTCAAGTGTAACATATGGTGTGACAAGCACGTGTCAGAAAACAAACGGATATTGTTCAATGCGCGATACTTATAGTGGAATTTGAGTAAAATGGAGGCCAGGGTCATACGTAGCAGTCGGTAGGTCACTCCCGCGTCAGTTAACAGCAGGAGCGTCAGTTCGATCTGGATGACAGCTGTCACAAATCTGTTTTATTTTGTACCTTAAACTACTCGGTAAAAATGATCTAGCATCAACTTACAAGAAGTGGACGGGTTAACCGTCAGTATTGTACCATATGTAATTATGAAACATGACATTTCCCAAGAGTTGCTCGACTACGATTGGGGTGGTGGGGTGGGGGTTCAACTACGCTGACCATCCAAGTACACGCCCTACACTCGTCAACAGACCCGCTGCAGCGGCACTACGTTATATAGGAATAGATTACAAGAGTATACGTTAGGAATTTCCTTTCTTTAAAGACTAGGATTTTTCCCGATTTTGGGGACTTTGTAGGGACATTTTGAAAGCCCATTTTCAGTGATTTGGCCGCCCACCACCAAAATCACTGTTCCTACAAGGATTAATCGAGCTAACGACCACCAAAACCACAGCTCCCTAAAGGGATTAATCGAGCTAACGCCGCCGCCGCAAAATAGCTCGCATTCATTACCTACCGTATGAAGCATCACTTGGTCTTCATATATTTTTTTTCTACAAACGTTTGGTTAGCGTCGGTACGCTTGGTTAGCAACGGTACGCTTGGTTAGCGCTGGTATGCTTGGTTAGCGATGGTACGCTTGGTTAGCGATGGTACGCTTGGTTAGCGATGGTACGCTTGGTTAGCGGTGGTATGCTTGGTTAGCGACTAGCCCACGCATGTGAGACCAGGTCCACCACGCGTGGTTATTTTTTTTTTTAGAACACGCAGCCCAACGGCTGCCATGCTGAGGGCCGGGTATAGCCCGGGCCTGTTCAGCCCGAGTCCCGGATGACCTTGAGTCATGGCTCAGGGCTGTTTTGGGGTGGTTAGCGATGGTATGCTTGGTCAGCGATTAGCCCACGCATGTGAGTATACGGTAGGGATTTTCCCTACTTTGGAGACTAGGGAATTTTTCCTGATTTAGGGATTTTTCTAGGGAAATTTTGGAAGGCCATTTTTCAGTGATATGGGCTCCCCCCCCACCCCAATACCCCGGTTCCCCACAGTTCCCCAGGCTTGTCTTGGGGGACTGGGGGAGCTGGGGTGGTGGAGTGGGTGGAGTGGTGATTCTTTAGATTTACCCGGTTTTCAATTCAGAGCAATGACCCTAGAATAACGAGGTATTTAGTATTGTGTGATAATATGACACGAAGATTGCGATAATACTGTTGACTAATGTGATGTTATTGTGGTAGGAATATGGTAATCATGTTAATAGTAATGATAACAATGGGGTAAATAATTATAGGGTCACATTCTAAAACATTTCCTCGTCCAAGCAAACATATCTTTTTTTATTACAGTGTACGAAAGTAGGGATAGATATTAGGATACAACGATGATTAAAATGTTAATGATGGATCTATCGAATGACTGAGGATAAGGGATTGGGAGAGATACATAGATGGATAAAATGAAAGATAGGTAGACAGATGGATAGATGGAAGAGATAGATGAGATGGCGTTTGAGGAAGATGGGAATAGATAGACAGATAAGTATATAGATGAAATGATATAGATAGGAGGATATATACACTAGTGATAGATAAGATGGTATTTAAATTGAGGAAATGGAAAAACAGATTAACCAAAGCACACACACACACACACACACACACACACACACACACACACACACACACAAGGAAAGGAAAAGTGAATATACCTACCCCTTACTCTTCTTATTTACTTACTTAAAAACAATAATCATGCTTTACGTTTCTCTAGCACTAAATATTTATAAAAAAAATGTACGTCCTTGAAAGTTTATGAACATGTAAGTGTAACTAATAAGGTCATAAAATTAATGTGCGTAGCCTAATTATAATGATCTGCATGCACATAGAGAGAGAGAGAGAGAGAGAGAGAGAGAGAGAGAGAGGGAGAGAGAGAGAGAGAGAGATAACTTTAGACATGAAAAAAAAAACTTGCGTCTTATGAAAATTTGGTGACGTGGTGAGAATTTTATCGAAAGGAAAAAAAAAGACTGTGAAATTACATCAGTGTGTGTGTGTGTGTGTGTGTGTGTGTGTGTGTGTGTGTGTGTGTGTGTGTGTCTGTGTGTGTGTGTGTGTGTGTGTGTGTGTGTGTGTGTGTGTGTGTGTGTAAACAACTACTACTACTACTACTTCAGATGATGATAAATAAGAGAAGAAAAAGAAAAAAATGAAAGAAAAAAAATGTTCAACCTTTTTCATGTCCACGCATATGTTGATATTCTCTCTCTCTCTCTCTCTCTCTCTCTCTCTCTCTCTCTCTCTCTCTCTCTCTCTCTCTCTCTCTCTCTCAGAGAGAGAGAGAGAGAGAGAGAGAGAGAGAGAGAGAGAGAGAGAGAGAGAGGGTAATTTCACACCTGTACTACGCCACTCAGTAATTACAGGTGTTAGAGGGGAAGGTAAATAGGTTAGTGCCCCCATACTGATAGGCGAAGGGAAGGGGGAAAGAAAATGGAAGATGGGTGTGATCGTATTTCCTCGTGTAGTGAATGAATGAATGGGAGGGGAGGAGGGAAGGGGGAGGGGTATCTTATCCTCACACACACACACACACACACACACACACACACACACACACACGGACCCTCCCCCCACAAACTTACACATATACACTCCCCCTCATCTTCACACACACACACACACATACACACACACATATATATGAACTGACTGGTGATCTTGAGTCTAGCATGTGTTCAGACTATGGTGAATGACACCTATTAACACACACACACACACACACACACACACACACACACACACACACTCACGCAACTGTTTGGAGCGCTGCACTGCGAGGCTTCACTGTCTGACAGGGCGGGGGTTCGAGCCCGTTCAGGTCGGAGTCTTTCCGTTGACTAGGGGTGGTTACTTTCCCCCCTTGAGCAAGGGGGATGGGGTGTCTGGTGTGTGAGGTCCTGGCAGTATCCAGAGATCGACGATAAAGAGCACTTGCTCATGTCGGGAGGGTACCTGCTGGCGATTACGAGTCCAGCACGTGATCAGGCCGTGGCGAAGTACACACATAGTACATACAGGTACACGCGCACTAGACCGCCCACCCACACCATCTTGCCACACACACACACACACACACACACACACACACACACACAGGCAATTAGTACACACACCTGCTATATTGATGTTTCAAGGTCTTCCTACTAGCGCATTTCATCACACATCCACACCTGAGCTACCCATCTCTGCCTCCTCCTCTTCTGCCTCCTCCATCTACTCCTCCTCCTCCTCCTGGTGAAAAAAAAACTCAATATTTTTTTGCATTTCAGTTCAGTAATCTGAATTTTTTACACTACTTTTTTCTTCTTTATCTTTTTCTTCTTTTCTCTTTCTTCTTCTTCTTCTTCTTCTTCTTCTTCTTCTTCTTCTTTTTCCTTTTCTGCCCATATTTCCTTGCTTCTTTTTTTCTCTCACTACTACTACTACTACTACTACTACTACTACTACTAATAATAATAATAATAATAATAATAATAATAATAATAATAATAATAATGATAATACTGCTACTACTACTACTACTACTACTACTACTAATAATAATAATAATAATAATAATAATAATAATAATAATAATAATAATAATACTGCTACTACTACTACTACTGCTACTGCTATTACTACTACTATTATCGATACTACTACTATCACTTTATCACTACTACTACTCATGCTACTACTACTACTACTACTACTACTATTACTACTACTACTATTACTATTATTATTACCACCACTATCACCGCTACTTTTTCCTTCCTCCTCCTCCTCCTCCACCTGCATCACAGAACTCTCATTCATCATTAGTTATACCTCTCTCCTCTCATATTTTAATCCTATTATCTCTCCTCCTCCTCCTCCTCCCCCCCTCCCCCCCTCTTCCGTCCCCCCCATCCATATAGCTCATAAAGGTAACTGTCAACCTGTCTTTTCCAGCCCTACTTCAATTTAAGAGCAATTTTTGGCCCCTATTCTCTCTCTCTCTCTCTCTCTCTCTCTCTCTCTCTCTCTCTCTCTCAGTTACGCTTTGTTTTTCTTTATTTTTTTTGCCTTTTCTTTTCCTTGTTTTATTTTATTACATGACCAAAATCTCCCTTTTTCTTTCTCATTTGTGATCCTCTCTCTCTCTCTCTCTCTCTCTCTCTCTCTCTCTCTCTCTCTCTCTCTCTCTCTTAAATGGAGCTTCAGTGTATCTGTCAATGCTGGGCCTGATCATATATAGTACTCTCTCTCTCTCTCTCTCTCTCTCTCTCTCTCTCTCAAGTACCTCCTTCGTAGTTCTCTCAATTATTTTTTTCGGCCCAGATATTTCCGAGTCGTGCCAAACAACGCCCTGATTTTAGCATTTCCTGAAGTCGGATCGGAAATTCTTCTTAGCACATTACAGATAGGAGGAGGAGGAGGAGGAGGAGGAGTTGTGTTAGTTTGTAGGTAATAGCAGTAGAAAAGGAGATGAAGAGGATGGATAAGGAGGAGGGAGAAGAATAACAGGAGGAGGAGGAGGAGGAGGAGGAGGAGAGTAATAATAGTAGTAAGTGTAATAAGTGTGTAAGTAATAGTAGTAGCAAATAATCTGAGGAGGAAAAGAAGATGAAAAAGGAGGAGGAAGAGGAGGAAGAGGAAGAAGTTATGGTATAATTGATAGATATTATTGTATTATATATCATGACCAAAAAAAAAAAAGGAATTAATGAGAGAGAGAGAGAGAGAGAGAGAGAGAGAGAGAGAGAGAGAGAGTAATTTACAGTCATTAAATATACATGTAATATTTTCAAAGACTTTTTTCTCTTTTAGTTTTTTTCACTCGTATTATTAACTTTTTGTTTCCTGTTTTCATTCCTTTTTTGTCAATCTTTTTTTTTATATATATATATATATTTTTCATGGTAATTATGTTTGTTCTTCTAAATGGCTTCTAAAACAAAATAATTTCATATTATTCCTGACATCAACACTCTCATCCTTTGGAGTCAATAGTTGAAGTCTGAAAAGAAGAAGATGGACAATTATATAACAAACAGAAAAAGTAAAAAAATAAAACCCGATACACTACACGCACTACCTCTAACCCACTTCGTACTATACTACCACTAACACGAAGAGGAGGAGGAGGAGGAGAGGGAAGAAGAAGGGGTAGAAGAAGAAGGAGAAAGAGTAGGAGAAACCAACTTCCTTTAACTTCCCTTCGCACCACATCACCACTAACACAAGGGGAAGGAGGAGGAGGAAGGAGAAGAAAGGGAAGAAGAAGAAGAAGGAGAAACCAACTTCCTCTAAATTCCCTTCGCACCACATCACCACTAACACAAGGAGGAGGAGGAGGAGGAAGAAGGAGAAGAAAGGGAAGAAGAAGAAGAAGGAGAAGCCAACTTCCTCTAAATTCCCTTCGCATCACACCACCACTAACACAAGGAGGAGGAGGAGGAGAAGTAGGAAGAAAGGAAAGAAGAAAAAGAAGGATCAGTAGAAACTCACTTCTCTAACTTCCCTTCATGCCATTCCACCACTAACATAACACCCACCATCCCTTCCTCACGTATACCATCAGCTAGACAGGCAGGTGTGTGTATGTGACTATCCCTTCGAGGCAGTGAAAACCTCCTCTTCCTATACTCACGTTACACTCGCTTCCTCTGTCAATGAATGGAGGGACAAGATACCATCGGCCGCCTCTAGTTGGTGGTTAATGGCTCGTTAGGTTGGGTGGATGGTAAACGGTCCCCTGATGAAGCTTGGGGTCAGGTGGTGAGGGTATTGGCTTCGAGGGCTTACAGGTGGGCAGGAAGCGTCTTGAGATGGTTATACTATGACTTTTGTGCCTTCGTTTTGTTTTCGTATTGGTTTTAAGGGTTTCCAGGTGGGCTAGAAACGTCTGGAGTCTGTCTTCTGATGGTTGGTAAGACTTGCTTCCTGTTCCTTTGTCTTCTTCTTTTGGTATTTTCTTCTTTTGTGTTCTTCATCTATTACTAATTCTTAAGGGTTTCCAGGTGGGCTAGAAGCGTCTGGGGTCTGTCTTCTGATGGTTGGTAAGACTTGCTTCCTGTTCCTTTGTCTTCTTCTTTTGGTATTTTCTTCTCTTGTCTTCTTCATCTATTACTAATGCTGCTGTTCTTCCATGGATCTTGACAGTAATAAAATAATGTAACTTGCCATCCTAAGAACTAATATATGGAAGGCACCTCACTGGGATTAGGCTACGTGTCATATTCTTAAAAATTTCTCGAGTTCACACATTTGACAAGGCTTTCGTAGGAGGTTTCAGGATTTCCACGGGTAGTTTTATGACCCTGACTAGATCCCTTGTGTCAGCAGAGAGGTCAGTTTCGGTCTTGATACTTTAGCGGTACATGCTATAGTCGGTTCACCCGAGTCTGAAGTGTGCATTATCGCGCAACGGCAACCTGCAGCCACACGGCATGTCCGATTTCGTGGATATTGTACGTTAACCTACGCATAGTAAACAGTCGTCAGTGCCAATAATATGCAGGCAGCAATAACAAATACCGTCAGTTATAGTCGATTATGAGTTGAAAAAAATATTAGCAATGTCGCAAATACCTGTTTTGTTAATTTATAAGATCGCTGATTATGATTATTAAACAGCCTTGAAGCCATTTACGACTTTACTAATATTTTTGAAAACTCATAATCGACTATAATTGACGGTAGTTTGTTTGCTATGCGTAGGCTAGCACACATTGTCCATTATGCAGGTTGCCGTTGCGCGATAATGCACCCTTCAGACTCTGGTGAACCGACTATAACTGGTTTTCAGGAGTTTCCTAGTGTAGAAAGATAGGGTGGTTGGCCTCTTGCAGACTCTTCATATCCTTGTGTCTCCTAATGTTGTTCTGTCACGTATACTCTCCCGTCTTTCTTGACAAGCCAACAATAGACGAGTGGCAGGCAGTACATAATAATTTTCAGGCATTTCCTTGTGTCCAACAGGGTGACTTACCTCTTGCAGACTCCTCTTATCCTTGTGTATGATTATTCTTATGTTATTGTCACTTATTCTTTTTCCGTCTTTCTTCACAAGCCAACATTATACGAGTGGCAGGTAGTACTTAAATGATTTTCAGGCATTTCCTTGTGTCCAACAGGGTGACTTACCTCTTGCAGACTCCTCTTATCCTTGTGTATCCTTATGTTATTCTTCCACCTATACTTTTTCCGCCTTTCTTGACTAGCCAGCATTAGACGAGTGGCAGGCAGTACATGATAATTTTTCAGGAGTTCCCTAGTGTAGAACGATAGGGTGACTGGCCTCTTGCAGACTCCCCATATCCTTCTGTATCCTCATAATTTTCCGTCTTTCCTTCCATACCTCCAAGCCAGCACTATATAGGCTTCAGTGACAGGTAGTACAGAGGTGGTTTTCATGAGTTTCCTAGTGAAGAACGACAGGGTGGCTGGCCTCTTGCAGACTCCCCATATCCTTCTGTATCCTCATAATTTTCCGTCTTTCCTTCCATACTTTCAGGCCAGCACTATATAGGCTTCAGTGACAGGTAGTACAGAGGTGGTTTTCATGAATTTCCTAGTGAAGAACGACACGGTGGCTGGCCTCTTGCAGACTCCCTATGACCTTGTGTGTCCTTATGTAATCTTAACTATTTTTTCCGTCTTTCTCGCCAAGTCATTATTCCGCCACAGCTTCACCTGATAGACTTAAGTATCGTCACCACCTTGACCAAAACACCATTACTGCACATCACATCTTTTACTTACTACGAACTCTTCCTATTTCACTAAAAATCATGTGTGTGTGTGTATGAGTGTGTGTGTGTGTGTGTGTGTGTGTGTGTGTGTGTGTGTGTGTGTGTGTGTGTGTGTGTGTGTGTGTGTGTGTGTGTGTGTGTGTAGGTAGCTGTGAGGATAGAAAAATATGAAGAGCAGGAGGAGATAACTGGTGTGTACGTGTGTGTGTGTGTGTGTGTGTGTGTATGTGTGGTCTCCTCAAGTGTCATAATTAGGTAACACAGGTGAGAAAGTGACCAGAACACACCTGTATGGGTTAGTGGTCCCCTATGCACTCCCTCTTCACTGCACTTCACCGCGCTTCCTTAACCCTACTCTTTTTAACGTAGTGGTGTAGGGGGTGGTTAAGGGGTTCTAGGGGGTAACGAAGTGGTCTAAGAGGGGGGTGATCGTTTAGGGGGTGAGTAAAACGATTAACCAAATGAGTCTGCCGTTGAATTGAGTTATTATGCAACAGAGTTTTCAAAGGGAGAAATTTTGAGTTGGGGTTTGGTTTGGTGTGTAGGGCTAGGCTGTGCAATGTTAGGTAAGGTTGTTTTTCGTTAGGTTAGGTTAGGGTAGCTTTGGTTTGGGTTGGGTTGGGTTTGGTGTGTAGGGCTAGGCTGTGCAATGTTAGGTAAGGTTGTTTTTGGTTAGGTTAGGTTAGGGTAGCTTTGGTTTGGGTTGGGTTGGGTTTGGTGTGTAGGGTTAGGCTGTGTAAGTTAGGATAGGTTGTTTTGGGTTAGGTTAGGTTAGGGTAGCTTTGGTTTGGGTTGGGTTGGGTTTGGTGTGTAGGGCTAGGCTGTGTAAGTTAGGATAGGTTGCTTTGGGTTAGGTTAGGTTAGGTTAGGGTAGGTTTGTTTTAGGTTGGTTTGGGTTGGGTTGGGTTTGGCTAGGCTGTGTAAGTTTGGATAGGTTGTTTTGGGTTAGATAGGTTAGGGTAGCTTTGGTTTGGGTTGGGTTGGGTTTGGTGTGTAGGGCTAGGCTGTGAGAGTTAGGTAAGGTTGTTTTGGGTTAGGTAGGTTAGGGTAGCTTTGGTTTGGGTTGGGTTGGGTCTGGTGTGTAGGGTTAGGCTGGGTAAGTTAGGTAAGGTTGTTTTGGGTTAGGTTAGGTTAGGGTAGGTTTGGTTTGGGTTGGGTTGGGCTGGGTTAGGCTGTGCAATGTTAGGTAAGGTTGTTTTGGGTTAGGTAAGGTTGTTTTGGGTTAGTTTAGGTTAGGGTAGGTTTGGGTTGGGTTTCGGTTGGGTGAGGTCAGGTTAAGTTAGGTTGGGTTAAATACTTTTTCCTTCTTCCTTCCTTCTTCCTTCTCCTCCTTCCGCTAAAATACCTCTCCTCCTCCTTTTCCTCCTCCTCCTCTTCCTCCTCCTACTCTTCCTCCAACATGCCCGTCCCCTTCTTCCTCCTCCTCCTCCTCCTCTAAAATACCTCCTCCTCCTCCTCCTCCTCCTCCTCCAGCATGCCTCTCCTCCTCTTCCTCCTTCTCCTCCACACACAATTTTTTTTCTTGTTTTCTTCGTATTATTCTTTTACTTTTTCTTTTTGTTTACTCGGTTCATATTTTTTTTCTTTCTTCATATTCTTTTTCTTCACACACACACACACACACACACACACACACACACACACACACACACACACACACACACACACACACACACACACACACACACACACACACACACACACACACACACAATTAATCTACTTTCCCTTCCTGCATCATAATTAATCTCGCCTCGTTAAGGGAAAGGAGGAGAGGCGAAAATAACATCCATCCATTTTGACGGCGAAGGAAACAAGAAGAAGAAGATGAGGAAAGAAAAATAAATGAAGGAAAGGAGGAAGGAAACAACAGGGGAGAAGGAAGAAGAAAAAGAAGAACAAGAACAACAAGAAAAAGAAAATGAAGAAAGACAGATGAAACAAAAAGAAGAATATGAGGAAAGAAAAATAAATGAAGGAAAGGAGGAAGGAAATAACAAAGAAGGAAGAATAATATTAATAAGAAGAGTAATAAGGAGAAACACAAGAAGAAGAAGAAGAGGAAGACGAGCAAGAAAAAGAAAATGAAAAAAGTCTGAAGAAACAACAATAAGAAGAAGAAAAAGAAGAAGAGGAATAAGAATAAAAGAGAAAACAACAAGAAGAAAAACAAGAAGAAAAACAAGAAATAGAAGAGAATAAGAAGTAGGACAAAAAAAAAAGAAAAAGAAGAATAAGAAAAAAAAAGACGTAAAGAAAGGAAATGAAAACGAACATCAACAAAAACAACAACAAAACGACAAAAATAATAATAAAAAAAAATCAAGAAAAAAGAAAAAAAAGAATTCGTGTTACAACCCAGACACGTTAAAGAAGAGGAGTAGGAAGAGGAGGAGGAGGAGGAGGAGGAGGAGGAGGAGGAGAAGGAGAGGTGTATTGGAGAAAGGAAAAGGAGAAGTAGGAGGAGGAGGAGAACCAATCGGACGAAGAAAAAGAAAGAGGAAGAGGAAGAGGAGGTGGATTAGAAGGAGGAGGAGGAGGAGGAGGCTTGTTTATTGCTTACCACAAGTGTCTCCTCTGTAGGTTCAGCTGAGGAGGAGGTGGAGGAGGAAGAGGAGTAGGAGTAGGAGGAGGACGAGGAGGAATAGGAGGAGGAGGAGGAGGAAGAGGAAGAGGAGGAGGAGAGAGAGAGAGAGAGAGAGAGAGAGAGAGAGAGAGAGAGAGAGAGAGAGAGAGAGAATCTATAGTAGGTACCTTTTCAATATCAATCATCTACATTATTTTCTTTTTTCCTTTACTTCACTCTCTCTCTCTTTCTCTGTATTTATTATCATTCATTCAGTCTAATATCTTTTTCTTTCTCCCTCTTATTCATTTTAATTCACTTCGTTTTTCATTCACTCGTTCGCTCATCAATCAGTCAATCATTTCATTCATTATTATTCTCCCTTCTGTCATTCATCTCTTATTTACTATTTCATCTTCATTTATTCATCTCTATCTTACTCTATTTTATTAACTGTTTTTGATTGTCTATTTTTTTCTTTACTGCTTCACTTTTTGTTTATTTTTTTTATTTTCATTCTTCACCTCTTTCGATATATTTCTCTCTTATATCATTCGTTTCTATTCTGCTCTGTCATATTTATTTATTCATCTCTGTTTTACTAACCCATTTTTATTTTACAGCAAAGGAGACGGCTCAAGGGCAACAATAAGAGTGTAAAAAAAAAAAAGCCCGCTACTCACCGCTCCCACAACAGACGAAAGTAAAGAGTGGCCAAAAAAAAAAAGAGAGGTCAATTTCGGGTGGAGAGGTGACTTGATACACTCTTCTTGGAAGAGGTCAAGTCATAGGCAGGAGGAAATGCAGACGAAGGAAGACTGTTCCAGAGTTTACCAGTGTAAGGGATGAAAGAGTGAAGATGCTGGTTAACTCTTGCATAAGGGGTTTGGACAGTATAGGGATGAGGTAGAGTGGACAGTCGAGTGCAGCGGGGCCGCAGGAGGGGGGGAAGGCATACAGTTAGCAAGTTCAGAAGAGCAGTCAGCTTGAAAATATCGATAGAAAGAGAGGCAACATGGCGGCGGAATTTAAGAGGTAGAAGACTATCAGTAAGAGAAAGAGAGCTGATGAGACGAAGGGCCTTAGACTCCACTTCATTGTGATACCTTCCTTTTTTTTCCTTTTCAACTCTTTCATTTTTACCTTTTTACCCCAAACTTCATTCAGCATTTTTCCTATTGTGTCATTCATTCATTCATTCATCTAGTCTGTATCCTTTACTAACTGATTCCTATCCTAAACTTTTTTCCTACTGTCATCGTAAGTCATTCATCTGGTCTGCATCCTTTACTAACTGATTCTTATCCTAACCTTTTTTCCTATTTTCATTTCTATATTTTCATTCTTCACTTTTACTTTTTCATCTCTATTTATTCATTTCCATCTTTCTCTATTTTCCTAACTGATTCTTATCCTAACAGTTTTTCCTACTTTCATTTCTATATTTTCATTCTTCACTTTTACTTTTTCATCTCTATTTATTCATCTCCATCTTTCTCTATTTTCCTAGCGATTCTGATTTTAACTTTTTTCCTTTACTTTCAATTTTCACTTTTTACTTACTTATTTTCCTTCCTCAACTCTTACTTTTTTTCACACCCAAACTGTCACACCGAATTAAGCACACGACGCTATCAAATAACCATAAATTCAAACACGATCTGGCCTTGGCTCACACACACACACACACACACACACACACACACACACACACACACACACACACACCTGGGATGGGCTAAATGTGGCCCCTCAAGGTGTATATTTAACCTGTAATAATTTCCATTGGCCTTCAACAGGTGACTTATTAATAATGTGAAGGAAGATATAGCGTGTGGAAGGGGGGGAGGGGGAATGTGTGTGTGTGTGTGTGTGTGTGTGTGTGTGTGTGTGTGTGTGTGTGTGTGTGTGTGTGTGTGTGTGTGTGTGTGTGATTGGGTGTGTGGGTGGGTGAGGTAGAAGTGAGGGAGTGTGTGTGTGTGTGTGTGTGTGTGTGTGTGTGTGGTGATGGTGATGTTGATAGTGGCAGTGTGTTTAAGGGAGGTGACTGGCGGTGGTGGTGGTGGTGGAGGTGATGGCAAAGGTAGATAGTGGTGATGTTAATAGAAGTGTCAGTAACCTGTTGGTGGTGGTAGTGGAGGTGATGGTGATGATAATGACGGGAGAAACGTTTTTGAGTATAATGAGAACGTTGATTAAGAGAACGTTTTTGAGTACCAGGTATTCGTTATATGCGAGGGTTACGTTCTGCAAAAAAGCTCGCATAATGTGAATTCGCATATATGGAACCTATCATCCCATTAATTATAGCGGGTTATGTTCCACGAGCCGTTTTCGAACACTCTAACTATTTATTCCGGCGCCGTTTCACAATAATAAAGCGAGTCTGACAGCGCAGAGCTGCTGATAGTTTCCGGGGAGACGCACCCAAAGTCTACGATGATAATTAATTAGCTACCTGAGGATTAACTTTAGGATCAGAGGGGGGAGGAGGTTAATTATAGGCGAGGAAAGTGCGGGAAAACATTTGCACTCTCCCCCCTCTAGTGCGAGTCGGCCACCAAACCTCACCAACCAGTCACACCAGCGCCGCTTCTCGCATAACCGAATTTTTCTCGCATAAAACGAATACTTGGCACATTTCGGTTAGTCGCATATGAGCGAACTCGCATATATCGAATACCTGGTGTATAATGAGAACGTTTGATTAAGAGAACGTTTATGAGTCCATTGCGTGTTCTTCATTACTTCATTCTTCCGTTTTACTAACTAATTCAGACACTTTTTTTCTTCTTTCCTTCTCTCTCATATTTCTTTTTTTTTTTATATTTTCATTTCTCTGTGTTGCTCTTTCTCTTTTCTCTTCTTTTTCTTTTGTTCTGCATCTGATGGTTCTGATGTTCTTCTGTTTTTTTTCCTCTTCTTCGTTTATCTCGTTTTACTTTCCTTTTTTTTAGCTATTTCTCGTCCTTAATGCTGTCTTCCTCCTTAACCTCCTCCTCCTCCTCCTCCTCCTCCTCCAGGAATGCAGGGGCCACGAGGGCAGGCAGGAGTGCATGCTGCCTCGTGTCATCCATCAAGTGAATGTGCGATAAACGGTCACCTGCCGATAGAAATGGCGCGTGGCGTGTGTGTGTGTGTGTGTGTGTGTGTGTGTGTGTGTGTGTGGGTGGGTGTAGGGGGGGGGGTTATGGAGGAGGAGGAGGAGGAGGAGGAGGAAGTAAAGTGAAAGATTAAGAGAAAAAGGGAAAGAGAAGATAGAGAGAAAAGAAGGAGGAGAGAAAGAAGAGGCGGAGGAGAAGGAAGGAAAGTGAAAGATAAGATAAAAGATAAAAAAGAAGACAGAAAAAGAGGAGAAAAGGAAGAGGAAGAGGAGGAGGAAGAAGTGAAAGATAAGAGAAAAAGGAAAAGAGAAGATAAAGAGAAAAGAAGGAGGAGAGAAAGAAGAGGTGGAGTAGAAGGAAGGAAAGTGAAAGATAAGATAAAAAAAATAAAATAAGATAGAGAAAAAGAAGAGAAAAGGAAGAGGAAGAGGAGGAGAAAGAAGTAAAGTGAAAACTTAAGAGAAAAAGGAAAAGAGAAGATAGAGAGAAAAGAAGGAGGAGAGAAAGAAGAGTTGGAGGAGAAGGAAGGAAAGTGAAAGATAAGATAAAAGATAAAAAAGAAGACAGAAAAAGAGGAGAAAAGGAAGAGGAAGAGGAGGAGGAAGAAGTAAAGTGAAAGATAAGAGGAAAAGGAAAAGAGAAGATAGAGAGAAAAGAAGGAGGAGAGAAAGAAGAGGTGGAGGAGAAGGAAGGAAAGCGAAAGATAAGATAAAAAAATAAAAATAAAAGAAGATATAGAGAAAAAGAGGAGAGAAGGAAGAGAAGGAGGAGGAGGAGGAGGAGAAGTAGTGAGCAAGAAAAAAAGAAAAAAAAAAGAAGACAGAGAAAAGAAGTAAAAGAAGAAGAGGAGGAGAAGGAGGAAAAGAAGAGGAGGAGGAAGATGAGGTAACAGGTATTGCAAACAACTTCACAATACAATAATGAACACCAATTTTTTTTTATATCTTTCTCATTTTTTTCTCAGTTTTTATCAATATTTTTTGGGGGTCTATTTATGCAGTGTTATATGAGCGTTGTATTTTTCGTGTTTTTTCCTTGCAAGGCTTCAAGGGGCGTGTTTGTGTGTGTGTATGTGTGTGCATGGTGAAGAGGGAAGCTGGATTAGAAGAGGCAATAGTGTGAGGCTTAGGGTCAGGTTACTCTCTCTCTCTCTCTCTCTCTCTCTCTCTCTCTCTCTCTCTCTCTCTCTCTCTCTCTCTCTCTCTCTCTCTCTCTCTCTCTCTCTCTCTCTCTCTCTCTCTCTCTCTCTGTGTGTGTGTGTGTGTGTGTTCATAGTGTATGTGTCTATAAATGTATGCATTTCTCTCTCTCTCTCTCTCTCTCTCTCTCTCTCTCTCTCTCTCTCTCTCCTTCCCTTTCATCTATAAGTAAGCACAAAACACACAAGGGAGAGAGAGAGGAAGAGGGGGAGAGAGACAAGAGGGAGAGAAAGAGCAGCAGCAGCAGCAGCAGTAGTAGTAGTAGTAGTAGTAGTAGTAGTAGTAGTGAGAAGGGAGACAGACACTCGACTTAGGCTTATAACGCTAACACTCCTATAGGTCAGTGGCCCCTTCAACGCCTCATATACGTGGAGTTCGTTGGCCGGGCGTTGGTGAGGTGATGGTGTTCCTTATTCCGTCCCTCGCTTGGTATGTGTCGGCTGATAAATAGACAGCTTGGAGGAGACGGACAGACGCAAGCAAACTCGTTCACACCCACACTCACACGCACGCCTTAGGTCAACAAGCAGCCACGGAAGGAAGGAAGGAAGGGAGGAGAAGGGAATGGAAGGAAGAGGAGGAATAGGAGATCGAAAGCAGTGGAATGGGATGGGAAGGGAAGGTAGGGAAAATGTAAGGAAGAATGGGAAAGGAAAGAGATGGGAAAGAAAGAGGAAGAGAAGTTAGTATGGGAAGTGTAAGAAGGGAAAGAGAAGGGGATGAAAGTAATGAGATAGGAAAGGTTAGGATGGGAGAGGAAGAGAAATAATGGGAAGTGAAGGGAAGGAATGAGATGGGAAAGGAAAGGATGGGATGGGGTAGAGGAGGGAAAATGGAAGGGAAAGAAGGGTAGAGGATGGATGAGGAAGGGTGGGATAGGAGATGGAAGGGTAAAAGAGGGAAGTGAAGGAAAGAAAATGAATAGGATGGAATGGAATGGAAAGGAATGGGAGGAAAGACAAACGTAGACGGCAAGGAAAGGAGGGGAAGGAAGAGAAGTGAGAGGATGGGGTAGAAAACGAAAAGAAAAAAAATAAGGAAAGGAGGAAGAGGAATGGAAGGGAACGGATGGGATGGAAAGGAAAGAAAACATAGACGGCAAGGAAAGAAGGGAAAGGAAGGAAATTGAGAAGACTGGATAGAAAATGAAATGAAATGAAAAAAATAAGAAGGAAGAAGGAAAAGGAAAGGAAAGGAAAGGAAAGGGAGGGAAGGAAAAGAAAGAAGGAGGAAAAGGAAAGGAAAGGAAAGGAAAGGAAAGGAAGGGAAGGGAAGGAAAAGAAGGAAGGAGGGAAAGGAAGGGAAGGAAGGAGGTAAAGGAAGGGAAGGAAAGGGAGCAAATTCACAAACTCTCAGTGTAAACATTTCCAAGAATCAGCGGGTTGCCTAAAAAAGAGAGAGAGAGAGAGAGAGAGAGAGAGAGAGAGAGAGATTGTTGCTCTTCCTGTCGCCCCAAAACCACACAAAAACAAATAGATCAGGATGAATTACTAACAGTACACACGTTACTTAACCAACGCATTAGACTTTCAAACAATACAAATTCCAAGAACCATATGTAGGCTACTCAAGATTTTTTCAGACCCTTTTTTTATCTTTCTTTTTGAACTCACTTTTTTCTTTTCTTTCCTTTCGTTCGTTCATAAAAGGAAATTGGGATAAGAGAAGAAACATTAGAATTTCAAACAATACAAATTCCAAGAACCATATGTAGGCTACTCAAGATTTTTTCAGACCCTTTTTTTATCTTTCTTTTTGAACTCACTTTTTTCTTTTCTTTCCTTTCGTTCGTTCATAAAAGGAAATTGGCATAAGAGAAGAAACATTAGAATTTCAAACAGTACAAATTCCAAGAACCATATGTAGGCTACTCAAGATTTTTTCAAACCCTTTTTTTATCTTTCTTTTTAAACTCACTTTTTTATTTTCTTTCCTTTCGTTCGTTCAAAAAAGGAAATTGGCATAAGAGAAGAAACATTAGAATTTCAAACAATACAAATTCCAAGAACCATATGTAGGCTACTCAAGATTTTTTCAGACCCTTTTTTTATCTTTCTTTTTGAACTCACTTTTTTCTTTTCTTTCCTTTCGTTCGTTCATAAAAGGAAATTGGCATAAGAGAAGAAACATTAGAATTTCAAACAATACAAATTCCAAGAACCATATGTAGGCTACTCAAGATTTTTTCAGACCCTTTTTTTATCTTTCTTTTTGAACTCACTTTTTTTTTTCTTTCCTTTCGTTCGTTCATAAAAGGAAATAGGCATAAGAGAAGAAACATTAGAATTTCAAACAATACAAATTCCAAGAACCATATGTAGGCTACTCAAAATTTTTTCAGACCTTTTTTTTATCTTTCTTTTTGAACTCACTTTTTTCTATTCTTTCCTTTCGTTCGTTCATAAAAGGAAATTGGCATAAGAGAAGAAACATTAGAATTTCAAACAGTACAAATTCCAAGAACCATATGTACTCAAGATTTTTTCAACCCCTTTTTTTTATCTCTCTTTTAACTTCCTTTTTATTTTATTTCCTTTCGATCGTTCATAAAAGGAAATTGGCGCAAGAGAAGACACATTCGAATTCCAAACAGTGTAAATTTCAAGGACTATAATATATTTCTTCAGTGACCTTTCTGTATCTTTCTTCTAAACTCCCTTTTTATTTTTATTTCCGTTCATTCGTTAAAAAAAAAAAAAAAAAAGGAAATGGCGCTAACGGAGGACACATCAATCCACCAACACATATAATTTCAAACAATATAAATTCCTTGAACCGAGTGTACTGTAGATTTCTTTATTTTGCCTTTCTTTTAAACTCCCTTTCTCTTTCCGTTCCCCCCCTTTCTTCTCCCTTCTTCCTCCTATTCTTCTCCCGTCTTCGTCTCTTCTCCCTCTCCTTCCTTCTTCCCTCTTCTTCCTCCTCCTCTTCTCCCGTCTTCGTCTCTCCTCCCTTCCCTTCCTTCTTCCCTCTTCTTCATCCTCCTCTTCTTCCCTCGTCGCCTCTTCTCCTTCTCCTTCCTTCTTCCCCCTTCTTCCTTCTATTCTTCTCCCCTTCTTCCCCTTTTCTTCCATCATTCCGTTTATTCGTTCAAAAAGAATACCGCTATAACAGAAAGCATATAATCCATCAATCATAAGAGTTTGTGTCATTTCCAGGGGCAGTTTTATGACCCTGGTGGTAGTGTGACCCTTCTTCTGTACCGTGAACCTAAACAAAATACTCATGAGAATCCAACTGCTCTCCAATAATACTGATACTCCAAGAAAAAAAAAAGTGAGACCAAACCAAGACGGAAACAGATTTGACAGATAGTAATAGACACAGGTAGGAAGAGAAAGAGACAGGTGAAGAGAAAAAGACAGGTAGAAAAAAATACTCTCTTCTGATCTCTTTTTCGTGTTGATGTAGTTTTTGGTCCACATTTTTAAACGTCTCGGGCTTCCACTACGGCTATTTCCCAAGGCCACAGAGAAGCTTAACGGGGTTTTCTCCTTCCTTATATTTTTTTTTCATTTCATTTCATTTTCTATCCAGTCTTCTTACTTCCCTTCCTTTCCCTCCTTTCCTTGGCGTCTACGTTTCTTTTCTTTTCTTCCCATCCAATCCGTTCCCTTCCATTGCTCTTCCCGTTCAAGATGGAGAAGTCGTGTATAACTATCACCAGGATCACAAAACAGATCATGAAAAACCCACCAACTTCTACGAGAGCCGGGATTTCTTGGGTGGTTTTCTCGTCCATAATGCAGAGGTCGTGTCAAACTATCCCTGGAACCACAAAACAGTCCATTAAAATCCCAGCAACTTCTACGAGAGCCTGGATTTCTTGGGTGTTTTTTTCGTTCAAGATACAAAAGTCGTGTAAAACTATCACCAGGATCATCGAACAGTCCTTGAAAATCCCAGGAACTTCCACGAGAGGCTTTTCATACAGGCGAACTGATTGCCGATACGTTTTTAAATACGGACTTTTGTTGGTGTTCGCCTCCTGCTGCTGCGTTATGCTCCACTTAAAATAATTGGTGATCAAGCGAGACTTACTAAAACAGCTGTCAGCGGGAGGAGGAAACAAGTGCGAATATTTGCAAGAGAGAGAGAGAGAGAGAGAGAGAGAGAGAGAGAGAGAGATTGTATTCTTTCTTTCTTCTTTCTTTATCTTTCCTTCTTTTTCTTTTTCTTTCCTTCTTTCTTTCTTCTTTCGTTTTCTTTCCTTCTTTCTTTCTTCTTTCCTTCTTTCTTTATTTTTTTACCTACTCCCCACTAAGCAATACAATAAGCAAGAGACGGATGGCGGTGGACAGGCGGCCGGTCAACCAACTAATAACTTCTCCCATTCATCATTCATCATCATCATTTTCTCATTACCTTGCATCTTTGTCCTCCACGAAAGCAGCACCATAGCCATCAGGGAGCATTAGTGTCGGCGCGGTCGGTGAGTCAAGCCTCCCGACCGCACGTGCTGGCGATCGTGAGGCCCAGCACTTAGAAACAATTTGGGCTGTATTTTAAGACACCATCGCTTCTCACATCAACTATTTCTAAAGGTCAAAGAGGGGATCAATCGGGTTTTCATGGGTGTTTTTAAGGTTCATGGCACAGAAGAAGGGTCAAACTACCACCAGGGTCATAAAACTACCCCTGGAAAGGCCTACAGCTCCTACGAAAGCCATGTCAAGTATGTGAAATTAGGCGTCGAAATGTTTTAAAATGCGATCTCTGCCTTCACAATACCTCTGATGCCGGGCCCATATGTCTGTGAACCTCCCGACGCCGCGCCAGACAGGAGACAAGGGGTCGTTGGCCTCTAGGGGAGTTTGTGTCTAATGTATGGCAATGTGTGTAGTGTGGTCGTGTGGCCTGTATGGTGTTGTTTAGTGTTGAGGGGAATGTCTTTCATGAGCGTTTGGGATTCTCAGACATGGTGGCGGTCATGGAATTTGTAGTTTGTTTAATATATACGGCAAAATGTTTATCGGTTTGGTAGTGTGGTGTATAGCGTGTTGTTCAGTGTTAAGGGGATTGTCTTTCATGAGTGTTTGGGATTCTCAGACAGTTGGTGGCGGTTATGGAGTTTGTAGAGTTTGTTTGACATATACGGGAAAATGTTTATCGGTTTGGTAGTGTGGTGTATAGCGTGTTGTTCAGTGTTGAGGGGATTGTCTTTCATGAGTGTTTGGGATTCTCAGTCAGTTGGTGGCGGTCATGGAATTTGTAGAGTTTGTTTAATATATACGGCAAAATGTTTATCGGTTTGGTAGTGTGGTGTATAGCGTGTTGTTCAGTGTTAAGGGGATTGTCTTTCATGAGTGTTTGGGATTCTCAGACAGTTGGTGGCGGTCATGGAGTTTGTAGAGTTTGATATATACGGCAAAATGTTTATGGTTTGGTGTATATGTAACGTGTTGTTCCCCTCTCCTTTCTTCTTTCCTTTCTTTCTCCTTTCCCGCTCTCTTCCTCCCCTCCTTCTTCCTTTCCTTTTCCCCTTCCTTATCCCTCTCGATCTCATCCTTTCCCCCAAAAATACGTTCCCATTCTTCCTTCCTTTCTTTCTCCTTTCCTGGTCTCTTCCTTCCTTCTTCATTGAGTTGTTCATCGTGTTGAGGGATTGTCTTTCATGAGGGTATAGTATTTTCAGTTGGTGGCGGTCATGGGCAATATGTATGATGTTTTTAGCTGTCTGTAACGCCAGTATAGGCTCTCCTGAGGGGCCTTTTGGATGACCCAGTCCGTTAGTGGCGCAGGCGAATTTTATTTATAGTGGGTGCCGTGATGTATGACTGACTCTATTTGTACTTAACATTTACATATCATTGCAACCGTGGAAGAATAATGGAGATTGCAGGGTGTCAGTCTTTGCTAGCATTACACCCATGGAAGAATAGTTAGTAGGTGGGGTGTCATTCTGTATATTGTTCGTATAAATTAAACTCATATATTCAAAGTTCTCTCGCCGATTTTATAGTCTGTCCTGCAGGTTTACTATGCATGTAGTTGCTTCTCTAATTCATGAGTTGTTTGTCTTCATAAATCCTTCCCCTCACAGCCCTGCGGCCTTGTGTCAAGATACCACACGTGTTTACTGCCGCCTCTGTGCTACACTACTGCAGGATTTTTTTTTATGGTGATTAATGAGTTTGACGCGTGGTGTGGTCTCTGCTTGTTGGGTCCTCTTCAGTAGCCAGGCGCCACGCGGGCAGGCACTTAAGCAGCCGTCACTTTGGTGGTGCATCTTGTCCTGAGTCTTGGTCCTGCTTATAGATTCTTTTTGCACCGATTAGAAGGAAGGGAAGTGATGGAAAGGGAAGGGATTGAAAGGGAAGAGAAGAGAAGAGAAGAGAAGAGAAGAGAAGAGAAGAGAAGAGAAGAGACTAGAAGGGAAGGGAAGGGATGGAAAGGGAAGGGATTGAAAGGGAAGAGAAGGGAAGGGAAGAGAAGAGAAGAGAAGAGAAGAGAAGAGAAGAGAAGAGAAGGGAAGGGAAGGGAAGGGAAGGGAAGGGAAGGGAAGGGAAGGGAAGGGAAGGGAAGGGAAGAGAAGAGAAGAGAAGAGAAGAGAAGGGAAGGGAAGGGAAGGGAAGGGAAGGGAAGAAAAGAGAAGGGAAGGGAAAGAGAAGGGAAGAGAAAAGAGGAGAAGAGAAGGGGAGAGGAGAGAAAATCCTCACTATTCATAAATTTATGGACATTTTCTTGAAGTTATCCATCGTACTAACACTCACCTCTAAACTGAAACCTGTTCCACTCATCCACCACTCTATTGGTCAACGAATTCTTGTCTGTCTTTGTTGAACCTGAATTTATCTAACTAAAATACATCGCTTCGTGTCCCGCAAGAAGCCGGCAGGCCTACACAAGGGAATCTAAATTTATCTGATTTAAACCCATTACCGCTTGTCCTACCTGACTCTCATACCACCAGAACCTTATGAACCACCTCTCCTCCCGAAATTGACCTCTCTTTTGACCACTTATTGCTTTCGCCTTTGTGGGAACAGCGATTAGCGGGTTTTTTTTTTTTTTTACTCCTTTTTTTGTTACCCTTGAGCTGTTTCCTTAGCTGTAAAAACAAACAAAAAAACTCACTCTTATTAAAACCCTTCATTCATTTTTAAACCCTCAGTCACGTCTCCTCGTAGTACCCCAACACACAGTAGCCTTAGCACGTGTAAACAAGACAAGTATTGTATTCGACCTGCATGCAAATATAAACAAGTGGAAGTCATAAACACTCTTATACCACCGGGACCTTATTAACGTCACTTATTAAAGCTCTTGAATCATTTATAAACCTCCTCAATCTCATCCTCCTCCCCACATTGCCTCCCCTTTCTTCTTTCCTTTCTTTCTTCTCTCCCGCTCTCTTCCTCCCCTCCTTCTTCCTTTCCTTTTCCCCTTCCTTATCCCTCTCGATCTCATCCTTCCCCCCAAATTACGTTCCCTTTCTTCTTTCCTTTCTTTTTCCTTTCCCGCTCTCTTCCTCCCTCCTTTTCTTCTTTCCTTTCTTTCTCCTTTCCTGCTCTCTTCCTCCCCTCCTTCCTTTCCTTTTCCCCTTCCTTATCCCTCTCGATCTCATCCTTCCCCTCAAATTACGTTCCCTTTCTTCTTTCCTTTCTTTCTCCTTTCCTGCTCTCTTCCTCCCCTCCTTCCTTTCCTTTTCCCCTTCCTTATCCCTCTCGATCTCATCCTTCCCCCCAAATTACGTTCCCTTTCTTCTTTCCTTTCTTTCTTCTCTCCCGCTCTCTTCCTCCCCTCCTTCTTCCTTTCCTTTTCCCCTTCCTTATCCCTCTCGATCTCATCCTTCCCCTCAAATTACGTTCCCTTTCTTCTTTCCTTTCTTTCTCCTTTCCTGCTCTCTTCCTCCCCTCCTTCTTCCTTTTCTTCTCCCCTTCTTCATCCCTCTCGCTTTCTTTCTCATTTCCTTTTTCCCACACGATCCTTCCTTCCAACATCTAACATTTATTTTATCAACCTCAGACAGGTCTCCTCGTACCCAAGAACACAGTAGCTTCAGCCCGCGTAAGAGAGATAAGAACAGTGCTCGATCTGGTCACAAACTTAAACACTCTTACACCACCAGGACCTTATTAACATCATTATTAAACCTTCATCCATTTGTAAACTCTCAATCAAGTCTCCTCGTACCCAAGAACACAGTAGCTTCAGCACGCGTAAGAGAGATAAAAAGAATATTCGATCTGGTCATAAACTTTAACACTCTTCTACTATACCAGGACCTTATTAACATCATTATTAAACCTTCATCCATTTGTAAACTCTTAATCAAGTCTCCTCGTACCCAAGAACACAGTAGCTTCAGCACGCGTAAGAGAGATAAAAAGAATATTCGATCTGGTTATAAACTTTAACACTCTTCTACTATACCAGGACCTTATTAACATCATTATTAAACCTTCATCCATTTATAAACTCTTAATCAAGTCTCCTCGTACCCAGGAACACAGTAGCTTCAGCACGCGTAAGAGAGATAAAAAGAATACTCGATTTGCATACGAATATAGACACACGTGGCTCATAAACTTAAACACCGTCAGCTTTTATGTCCAGCAACAGCCCAAGAGCTTCGCCGAGTGTAGCGAGACAAGAATGGCAAGTGATCTGCATACGAATACACGCGAGACTCATAGCCCAGCCGTCAGTGTTTATCCAACGCGAGAATAAAGTAACTTGATCTAATGTACAAGAGAAAATAATAGCAAGTCAACTGCATATAAACATACCAGAAAAAGGTGATAGTAAGATAATACAGACTCAAGGCAAATAGTAATGCTCATAATAATATACCGAGAGATGAATATAAACACGGCAGAAAACAGTGACTTGCTCAGTAATATAGTAAAAAACAGTGACTTGCTCAATAATATAGTAGAAAACAGTGACTTGCTCAGTAGTATAGCAGAAAACAGTAATATAGTAAAAAACAGTGACTTGCTCAGTAGTATAGTAGAAAAAAAATCGCTTGCTATAGTAGAAAACAGTGACTTGCTCAGTAATATAGTAAAAAACAGTGACTTGCTCAGTAATATAGTAAAAAACAGTGACTTGCTCAGTAGTATAGTAGAAAACAGTGACTTGCTCAGTAGTATAGCAGAAAACAGTGACTTGCTCAGTAATATAGTAAAAAACAGTGACTTGCTCAGTAATATAGCAGAAAAAGCTGACAAATAAGAACTAGTATGAAAAAAGATAGATACTGATCGCTATCGGCTCTGACTTCCACAGATGACCATATATAAGACAGTATTGACGGTAGACAGTTACAAAGCCCCTTCCTCTTGCAGTGTTTTCCACCTCTATCAGTCATTCAAGTGTTCGTGTGCTCCATCCTGCTCCGGCAAAGGTTCTAAATCCCTCCCTCCATCTGGTTAAGTCTTCTACACTTACCGGGTTCCTAAGCTGTAAAAAAAGACTCCCAAGACACTTACACAGACCCTCCCCAACGCTTTCCACCTCTATCAGTCAGTTTGGTGTCAGTGTACTCCATCCTGCTCTGTCAAAGGTTCTAAATCCCTCCCTCTATATGGTTAACTCTCCTACACTTACCGGGTTGCTAAGCTGTAAACAAGACTCCCAAGACACTTACACAGACCTTCCCCAACGCTTTCCACCTCTATCAGTCAGTCTGGTGTTAATGTACTCCATCCTGCTCTGTCAAAGGTTCTAAATCCCTCCCTCCATCTGGTTCTCTCTCGCCCCTAACTTGTACAATTCCTGGGTTGCCTTGCTGTTAAAAAGACGGCCAAAGACTGTTACAAAGACCTTCTCCAACGTTTATCACCTCACTCTAAGTCAGTCTAGTGTTAGTGAACCCCATCCTGCTCTGGTAAAGGTTCTAAGGGCATCTCAGCACTTGGTTCTCTGTCTGGTGTTCGTGTACTCCATCCCGCTCTTGCCCCGTTAAAGGTTCTAATTCCACCTCTCCACCTGGTTTTCTGTCTGGTGTTCGTGTACTCCATCCCGCTCTTGCCCCGTTAAAGGTTCTAATTCCACCTCTCCACCTGGTTTTCTGTCTGGTGTTCGTGTACTCCATCCCGCTCTTGCCCCGTTAAAGGTTCTAATTCCACCTCTCCACCTGGTTCTCTGTCTGGTGTTCGTGTACTCCATCCCGCTCTTGCCCCGTTGAAGGTTCTAATTCCATCTCTCCACCTGGTTTCCTGTCTGGTGTTCGTGTACTCCATCCCGCTCCGGCAAAGGTTCTAAATCCACCCTTCCATCTGGTTCTCTGTCTGGTGTTCGTGTACTCCATCCCGCTCCGGCAAAGGTTCTAAATCCACCCTTCCATCTGGTTCTCTGTCTAGTATTCGTGTACTCCATCCCGCTCCGGCAAAGGTTCTAAATCCACCCTTCCATCTGGTTCTCTGTCTGGTGTTCGTGTACTCCATCCCGCTCCGGCAAAGGTTCTAAATCCACCCTTCCATCTGGTTCTCTGTCTGGTGTTCGTGTACTCCATCCCGCTCCGGCAAAGGTTCTAAAATCCTCACCCCACCTGGTACTCCCTCGGCCCTGATTTCTTGCCACGCCGTAAAAAGGAGACAGCCATATATAAAACAGTATTGGCGGTAGACATTTACAGGCCACAGAAGCAGTTAGTGAATCAGGAGGAAGTCAAGAGTGCGACAGCCATTGACAGTATAAAAAAGATTACTGTAACTTCAATGGACCATCACTTCACGTTGAATTATGGGGGGAGGGGGGGGGGAGAGTAAGAGAGAGAGAGAGAGAGAGAGAGAGAGGAGAGGAGAGGAGAGGAGAGGAAAAGGAAGTGAAAGGGGAATTAAAGGAATGGAAAGGAAAGGAAGAGAAGGGAAAAAAAGAGAAGAGAAGAGAAGGGACGGAGAGGGAAAGGAAAAGATAAGAAAGGAAAGGAAAGGAAAGAAAAGGGAAGAGAAAAGAAGAGAGAACAAGAAAGTGAATGATAAATAGCAAGAAAAGAACGAAAGAGAGATAGATAGAACAACAAAACTAAGACTTAAAGAAGAAGAGAGAAAGCAACGAGAGAAAATGGAATACAGAAGGAGGAGGGGAGAGAAGGAAGGTTATGACTGCAGGAAGAAGAGTAAGAGGAGGAGGAGGAGGAGAAGAGAGGGAGGGTTGAGCGTCCTTGAGAGAGAGAATGAATGTCTATATCGTGTTACCTAGAAGCGTCCTTACTCCGTCCGTAGCGAGGAGGAAGAGGAGGAGGAGGAGGAGGAGGCCAAGTTCTATCATTCACTTTTAATAGGTCAGAAGGTTACTTGAAAGATGAAAATAATTGCTGTATATTTTTATTTACTTATTTATTTTTTATTTGCAATCTTTCCTCTTAACTGCTTGCACGTGTATGATAATTATATATACCCTCAAGTGTGTGTGTGTGTGTGTGTGTGTGTGTGTGTGTGTGTGTGTGTGTGTGTGTGTGTGTGAGGTCGCCCATTATCACAACTACCTCAATTTTAGGTCAATGATATAAAACCTAAATGATGAGATTGAAAAATTAAAAACTAATTATTTAAACTTTACTCATATTTTTTTCTCTTCTCTTATTTTTTCTCTTCGTTTTTTGTTCTTTTCTTTGCCTTTTTTCTTTTCCTTTTCTTTTTTTCATTTTATAATTTTTTCTCTTCTTTTTTTCTCCCTTATTTTTTCTTTATTCATAGTTTTTATTTTCTTAATTGCAATCGTTCTGCTAAACGCTTCCACGTGTATGGAAATTATACTCGCAGCTGTGTGTGTGTGTGTGTGTGTGTGTGTGTGTGTGTGTGTGTGTTTGCCTATGTGAGTGTATTTTTCCCTCCTTCCTTTCATTTATAGTGTACTCAAATAATTGCTTAAATAGGTGCTCATCTCTTTACACTGGCCTTTAAATCTTTGTAATAGGTTCTTCCTACTACAATCTCGAGGGCAAATGCGACGGAGATGAGCACCGAGGCCACGCGTAGCTATTGTGTATGCCCCAAATTTTACCTAAGAACATAAGAAGTCTGCAAGAGGCCGGTTGGCTTATGCAAGGCAGCTCCTGTAAGCCAAACCCCACCTTACCTCACTATCCATGAATTTATCCAACCTCTTCTTGTATGTGTCTCGTATTTGCACTCACCACATGACTGCCTAGCTTGTTCCACTCATCCACGACTTATACTTTTTCACGAGTAAGGTCAACTCTTCACCCTTCCCGCCCCTTACTCCCTCTCGCCTCAGCCTATTCTGGTCTAGCTAAGTGGGAAGGGCACCTATTTTTGCCTCGAGGGAGAAGTGGATAAGTAATGTTGCCTAGACTGGACTTAAGACGAACTCAATAGTACGGGATTGCAAGGATATTTTTCTCTGGCTTCTCTTGTTTTGTTAGTTTAAGTTTTGAATTTGTATAGTGGATTGTTGTACTGTTTATCTATCTATATCTATCTATCTAATAATTTATCTACCCATTTAATATTTATATTATGTAACTATGTATCTATCTGCCTATCTATCTGTCTATCTATCTCTTTATCTTTCTGTCTCTCTCTCTCTATTTATTTATTTACGTCTAGATTTATGTATGTATATCTCTATCTATATCTGTATGTCTATGTCTATTTATGTATATTTCTAACTATTTGTATATCTATATGTCTGTCTGTCCACCTGTATGTGTGTGTGTGTGTGTGTGTGTGTGTGTGTGTGGGCGAGTAACACAATTAAAGCAATCCGGAACCTGTATACTTTTGAGGCGGATCATCTTACCTTGCTTGTCACACACACACACACACACACACACACACACACACACACACACACAGGTAAACACACACACACACACACACACACACACACACACACACACACACACACACACACACACACACACACACACACACAGGTAACTTGACACTCCCGGATCTTGTGTGGGGAGAGAGAGAAAACAAAAACAAAACACACACACACACACACACACACACACACACACACACACACACACACACACACACACACACACACACACACACACACACACACACACACTAAGCCACAAACTCACCTTCTTGTGTTTGAATGTAGGCGAAGAGTGTGAGGGAATTAACACTTACTACTACTACTACTACTACTACTACTACTACTACTACTACTACTACTACTACTACTACTACTACTACTACTACTACTACTACTACTACTACTACTACTACTACTACTACTACTACTACTACTACTACTACTACTACTACTACTACTACTACTACTACTCTCCTTATGATATTCAATGTACCCACCCCCCATGGCTCTTAGTAACGGGTAGACAGAGGAGGAGGAGGAGGAGGAGGAGGAGGAGGAGAGATGAAACGTTAGAGGGTGAACGTTTTGCTAAATTGAATTTTATTATTCATATACTCAAGGTTTGTTTTTCTTTTCCTTTTTTTTACTACTACTACTACTACTACTACTACTACTGTAAATCTTGAGAGAGAGAGAGAGAGAGAGAGAGAGAGAGAGAGAGAGATGTGATACTCAATTCGGTTAGATAAAATATGAATAGAAAGAGATAGATAGATCGATAGATAGATAGATAAACGATGGATAGATAGAAAGACAGACAGAGACAGACAGGCATTTGGTCAGTAAGTCAACCAGCTAGACATACATACATACATACATACATACATACAGACAGACAGATAGACATACATACATACAGACAGACAGACAGACAGACAGACAGACATACACATACATACATACATACAGACAGACAGACAGACATACACATACATACATACAGACAGACAGACATACATACAGACAGACAGACAGACGGAAACTAACTTAACTACATTGATATCTAACACCAGAGATCGTGACAGTCTCTCTCTCTCTCTCTCTCTCTCTCTCTCTCTCTCTCTCTCTCTCTCTCTCTCTCTCTCTCTCTCTCTCTCTCTCTCTCTCAAGCTGTTTAGGGTGCGAATAAAATCAGTAGTAGTAGTAGTAGTAGTAGTAGTAGTAGTTGTAGTTGAAGGAGGATGAGGAGGAGGAGGAAAATTTAAAAAGAAGGAAAATATTAAGATTGAGGAAATGAATAATAGACTAAAACGTTCCTTCTCCATCGTTTCCTCCTCCTCCTCCTCTTCCTCCTCTTCCTCCTCCTCCTCCTCCTCTCCTCTCCCTCCTCCTCCTCCTCCTCCTCCTCCTCCCTCCCTCCTCCTCCCCCTTCTCACTTTGTGAATGGGAGTGCTCTCTCTCTCTCCTCCTCTCTCTCTCTCTCTCTCTCTCTCTCTCTCTCTCTCTCTCTCTCTCTCTCTCTCTCTCTCTCTCTCTCTCTCTCTCTCTCTCTCTCTCTCTCTCTCTCTCTCTCTCTCTCTCTCTCTCTCTCTCTCTCCCCACCCACCCACCCACCCACACGCACACCCACCCACCCACACACACACACACACACACCACCACCACCACCACCACCACCAGTATCTTCTCATTATATCGTCAATTTTTTCTCTCCAAGCAATAATGATTAGAGGGAGAGAGAAGGATGGATGGACTGACAGATGGATGGATGGAAGGATAGAGGAGAGGATTGAGCGATAGATAAATATGTGAATAGATAAGTGAATGGATAGATAGATAGATGGATGAAAGAAGGACGTGTTGCAAGAGATTTGACTGGTTGGAACGCAAGAAGAAGAAGAAGAAGAAGAAGAAGAAGAAGAAGAAGAAGTATTTGTAAACGAAGAAGAAGTAGAAAAGGAGAGAAAAACGAGGAGAATGAACCTACAAAGAATGGGAGAAGAAAGAAAAGAAGAAAAAACAAGAACAAGAAAAAAAAAGAGAAATAGGAGACAGGTATGGCAAAAAAAATTCATTATACATTTATCACCACCACATTCACCACCACCACCACCACCACCACCATACGTGCTCTCCCTGTCATTGAAAGGATAAGAGTAATGGCGGCAGTGCTTTGAGAGAGAGAGAGAGAGAGAGAGAGAGAGAGAGAGAGAGAGTGTGGCGGTGAGTCCTTTGAAGACAACGCATCATAACATTGAATGACGATGACGGTGAAGATGAGGAGGAGGAGGAGGAGAAGGCCAATAATTGTGCTGTGGATGACATTGCTGATATTGGTCGTCTTAGGATAGTAGTAGTAGTAGTAGTAGTACAGTAATAGTAGTAGTAGTAGCACGCCTCGCGGAACTAATCTCAGAAAAGAAGCATTAGCCAAGGAGCCACGTTGTCGCCTGGATGAGGTGTCGCCTCTCGTTCTCCCTGCTCAGGTCGGCCATCCTATGTCTCAGGGGCACCAGACACTCTGGCCCAAAAGCCACCAACATCTCCAATATGAACTATGAAGCCACAGTGGTGGAGAGTGACATTAGGGTGGGTCGGGAGTGACATGTGTAGGGAAGGAAAGGGAGATCTAGACGTAATAGATGATAAGGTGTTATGCGTAGATTTAGTGCTAAGTAGTGTTAGTGATATGGCTGGATGCCACAGTCATTAGCGAACAGAGTTGGGGCTAATGACCAAGCTATAGAGTTCTCCAGGATATGTGTCGGGAAAATAAACATGGGTGGAGGTATCTTTTATGTAGTAGTATTAGTAGTGTTAGTAATAGTAGTAGTAGTAGTAATAGTAGTACCATTATTATTATTATTATTATTATTATTATTATTATTATTATTATTATTATTATGATTATTATTATTATTATTATTATGATTATAATTATTATTATGATTATTATTATTATTATTATTATTATTATTATTATTATTATTATTATTATTATTATTAGTAGTAGTAGTAGTAGTAGTAGTAGTAGTAGTAGTAGTACTATTATTATTATTATTATTATTATTATTATTATTATTATTATTATTATTATTATTATTATTATTATTATTATTATTATTATTATTATTATTATTATTAGTTGTAATAGTAGTAGTATCTAATTATAATGTAGCAATACCGAAACTTAATTGGCTGAAAAAAATAACATGATAATAATAATAATAATAAAAGAAAAAGTAAATATGAAATAAAAATCTGTACCGATCTTTACTTTCCGTTCCCTGCTCATTATTCTCGAGACAACACACAAGATGCTCATTACAGATTCGCTTCCTCATTATCTACTCGGCATTATAATTCCTCGAGGAGATTCAGTATTGGGGTTAAGGATTAGAGGAATACTTGCCACGTCTCTCAAGGTACGTTTATCTTGTATGTATAGAGAAAGTTGGACCATTGCTTCATACATCATACGCTATTCTTCTAGTTATAATTTACGAAGAAAAAAATTGGGTATCTTTAAATTTAAGGCCCCAAAAGTTGTATTAGTGGTCTGTATTAACCATTCTCAGACGTGTATATTACTTTTGTTTTACTTATTCATTCCTTGTTCTCATCAATGTATTTATTCTGTCTATCTATTGGAGTATCAGTGAAATTAAAGGCGTCAAAAGATGTATTACTTATCTGTATTAATAATTCAGAAACATTAATATTACTTCTGTTTTTCTTATTCATTCCTTGTTCTCATCAATGTATTTATTCTGTCTATCTATTGAAGCATCAGTAAAATTTAAGGCGTCAAAAGATGTATTACTTGTCTGTATTAATAATTCAGAAACATTAATATTACTTCTGTTTTTCTTATTTATTTCTTGTTCTCATCAACGTATCTATTCTGTCTTATCTATTGGAGTATCAATAAAATTTAAGGCGTCAAAAGTTGTATTAGTGGTCTGTATTAATCATTTTCAGACGTCAATATTACTTTTGTTTTTTTTCTTATTTGTTTCTTGTTCTCATCAACGTATCTATTCTGTCTTATCTACTGGAGTATCATTAAAATGTACGGCGTCAAAAGATATATTACTGGTCTCTCAAACATCATTACTACTTCATTTTTTCATAATTTTTTTCATGGTTTTATTATCAATTTTCTATCTCACTCGTGTTTTTTTTATTTTCCATCTTTTTTTTTTCATCTGTCCTTCCTTTCTTTCTTCCTCCATTTCGGTCTGTATTTCGTGTTCTGTTTACTCATTTAGGTTTTATATCATCCATCATTCGTCTCCTTTAATAACAATAATAATAATGACAATAATGATAATAGTAATAATAAAAGTATGATAATATAGTAAGACGCATACTCTGCCCTCATTTAACCTTTCCTCCTCCTCCTTATCTGCCTTTAATCCATTTTTGTCTTTTTTTATCATCCTACAAGTAGACCAGACTCAGACAGCAAGTAAAAAAGTTAAAAAAAAAAAGAATGAGGTCACGACATCTCAGTTTGAATATAAGCTTAGATTTTTTTGGCGGTGAATATCTTGAAGTGTTTTACGATATATTTTTTTTCTCTTCTCACTAAAAAAAATATCGTATCCATAGTTGACGTTTCTTCTGATTTTTTTATATATTTTCTACTGCTTTATCATGCCTTTTCTTGTTCTTGTTCGTTTTTGTTCATCTACTGTACTTCTGTTCTTTTATCTCTTCTATCTCCTCTACTCTTCCCATTCCATTCCATTCTATTCCTTTCTTTTCTTTTCCTTTTATTTTCTCTCTTACTCTCCTCTCTCTCTCTCTCTCTCTCTCTCTCTCTCTCTCTCTCTCTCTCTCTCTCTCTCTCTCTCTCTCTCTCTCTCTCTCTCTCTCTCTCTCTCTCTCTCTCTCTCTCTCTCTCTCTCTCTCTCTCTCTCTCTCCCTCTCCCCCTCTCTCACAGTTGCGTAGTTCGACACAATTCATTCATTTAAAAGCAAACATCAAAACCACACATCTTGCATCTCAAAACGTTCCCTAAGCCTGAGATGCAACGTGCAGGGAAGCCGTTTGGTGTCCTTGCGCTTGGGTTGAAAGGACAGACCACCTAGACTCGGCCGTCGGGTCTGTGTGGTCTGAACGTTTATGTGAAGCCCTGTAACTAGCTTTTTTTTTTGCCTCCAGCTTGATTTATTTGACGCACGTGAAGCCTCAGTGTCATATTTTGCTCCTCCTGGACAAGTTTACGAGTGTGATAATTTGTGAGAGAGAGAGAGAGAGAGAGAGAGAGAGAGAGAGAGAGAGAGAGAGAGAGAGAGAGAGAGAGAGAGAGAGATAATATATTCAACAGCTTGTATTACACTGTACACGTAAATAAAAAGAACAAGATAATGATAATAATAATAATAATGATGATAAAGATAATAATAATGATAATAATGTAAAACAAAACATAGTAACAAGATCCCTCCCCCCCTCCCCCCCCCCAAATCACCACCACCACCACCACCACCAACAACAACAACAACAACAACAACAATCAAAATTCTAAGCATAAAGAAAAAAATATGTACAAAATAATTTAATGAATTCCTCAACACGTTAAGTATGATAAAGAGAATGACGATGGTGAAGATGACGAGGCCGAAAAGGATGTGTAAAGAGGATTCGATGACGCAATAATATTTAAGTCTTTTCCGCTCTCTCTCTCTCTCTCTCTCTCTCTCTCTCTCTCTCTCTCTCTCTCTCTCTCTCTCTCTCTCTCTCTCTCTCTCTCTCTCTCTCTCTCTCTCTCTCTCTCACACACAGATTCTCCATGACCCAATTTTGCAAGTAAGACGCGTTTGTGGAGAGAGAGAGAGAGAGAGAGAGAGAGAGAGAATCCTCGTTTTAATAATTTTTTTTCTTGTTTTTACTAAATTTCTATCTTTCACTCATGGTTTTTATTTTCAGTTCTTTTCCTTTCTCTATTCTCTTATTTTTTTGGCTTTATTCCTTAACCTTCTACTTTCTTTCTTTTTCTTTTTTTAGGTCATGAACAACCCTTTTTTCTTTTCTTTCTCTCCGTCTTTCCTTCTTTCTCTCCTTTTCTTTGACCCCATTTTACGCACTTAGTCTATTCCTTTCCGCTGTTCAGGCCTTACAAACACATTCTTTTCCTCCTCTCTGTCCTTCCCTCTTTCCTTCCTTTTCTCTATATATCTGTTCTTTCATTACCTCAATACGGCCCCCCTACGCCCCCACCCCCACCCCATCCACACGCCTCATAGTCGAATTATTATTAGCACACACACACACACACACACACACACACACACACACACACACATCATTTGCACTTTTTCCGCCCCTTCTAAAATGGGTTCTTCCTGTGTCGTCTACGGAGGGTATAAATAGGAAGCTAAATTGAGTGTGTCTATGGATGGGAGGAAGGGAAAGAGGAGGAGGAGGAGGAGGAGGCAGAGGTGGAGGAGGAGGAGGAGGAAAAAAGGGAGGATAGTGAGGTTAGGGCTGAAAGGAATGGAAAATACAAAAAACAAAAACAAAAACGACATTATATTCTTTTTACTTTTTCCTCTATTTCCTTTAACCTTTCCTTTACTTTCTATACTCATATATATTTTACTTATCTATCTTTTTTACCTCTACTTTTAACTATTTTCTTTACTTTTTTTACCATCTTTATTTTCTTTACTTTTTACTTTTTTTTTATTTTATTATATTTTCTCACTTTTACTTTCCCTCTCTTATTAAACAGGTCTTGTGCAGGTAACAGACGTGTATGGGAGAGGTAATTAAGCACTCAGCCTGTTTACCTGTGCCGCCGAGGCCGTTCCCTGCAGGTAAATCTGGACCTCATATTCTTTTAGGAGGGTTTTTGAAGGAACTCTTATTAGAACCTTTATTTGTTTACTTTTGATTGATTATTTATATTATTTATTTATTTATTTGTTTATTTTGTTGTATTTCGTTTTTCTCATCTTCCTCATTCCCTTTTCTTCTTTACTTTTCTTTCTGTTTTTTTTCCCTCTGTCATCTTGTTCTTTTCTTGTTCCTGTTCTTCTAGTTTTTGTTCTTCTTTTCCTCCTTTTCCTTCTTTTTCTTCGTCGTCCACTCCTTCTTGTTCTTTTTTTCTCCTTTGCCTTCTTTTTCTTATTTTTCTTCGACGTAGGCCACTTCTTGTTTTTGCTCTTCTTGTTCTTTTTTTTTGTTCCTCTTTTTCTTCTCCGTCTTCTTCTTCTTCGTTGCAACCGGCTTTCCTTCTTCACTTTTTAATCTTTCATATTATCTTTCATCATCATCCTTTTTCCTCCTTTGCACTGTCGTCATATCCTCTTTTCCTCCTTTCCCTCCTCCTCTTCCTCCTCCTCCTCCTCCTCCACCACCATGAGTAGCACTGAGGACATCAACTTGAGGATTAGTCTCAGCCTTGACCCTCACGACATAACTCAGAACATTCACTCAACTTTTCCTCGTGTTTCTCAAGTTTGTGTTTGGAGTGCAGCAACGGGCATAAACATCCTTGCATCTCTCCCTTACACGTGTCGGGTCAGGGCGCATGTTTGTTTGGAGTATGTGGTCCCCGATTAAAGACGCCAGGCTGTAGCTTCTAAACTAACCATGCGGTGCTCTGGAAAATACTCTCATTGTGATTCCCACTCAAAATTGCCATACAATACTGTGAGCCTTACCTAACCTTACCAAACTTTACAATCTAACCTAACCTAACCTATGAATTACCCTTAATGACTCCAACTAAACCTAACAACCTAACCTAACCTAAAAATTACTCTAAATGACTCAACCTAACCTAACCTTACCAAACTTTACAATCTAACTTAACCTAACCTATGAATTACCTTTAATGAGTCCAACTAAACCTAACAACCTAACCTAACAATTACTCTAAATGACTCAACCTAACCTAACCTAAGCTAACCTAACCTGTCCTGTTCAAGAGTGGGCGGCACATACCAACAGAGAGATAATAAATACACGTGTCGGGGACTACGCTGTAACCTTGGGCCTGCAGCTAAAGTGGATAGGATTGCTAGGAGGGTATATCTCTATTGGGCAATGATATGTGTTTCCATGTCCCTGATAATTGGGTCACTGCCAAGGTCTGTCACGGCCAAGTCTGCTGCAGGCCCCTGTTATGTGAGGCATCGGTCGAAGGGCGTAAGGGACGGAATAATTTTCACATCCCAGGTAGAACAAGATTTAAGTTGTAAGGAAAAAGCGAGCCTCGGGGTGAGAAAAAAAAAATCGTGTATATTACAGATTTAATGGCGTCTTGAGATTTTATGAATTTGTCAATATGTACGTAGAGTGGTATAGAAGGATATGAAGTAGCATAGAGAGGCCTGTCAGCCAGTCATTCTGTGGATGTCTGTCACGGTATACAGAATTATCTAAGGGGGCTGTAAGTGGCCAGTCAGTCACTTAGTTTGTCTGTTGGTTGGTCTGTACAAATGGCCATCAGTCAAGGATTATAGGGAGTCTGTAAGTGGCCAGTCAATCAGTCAATTAGAATAGTATGTTGGTCGATCTGCATACTTATAGTTTTATGGGAGTTTAAACGAAAGGATAGAGGGATATAAACTTTTTGGGTTGTATAATAAAACATTTCGCCGCCCAAGAACACCTATTTGACAAGGCTTTCGTAGGAGTTGTGGGCATTTCCAGGGATAGTTTTATGACCCTGGTGGTAGTTTGACCCTTCCTCTGTACCGTGAACCCAAAGAAGCACTCATTAGAACCCGACTGACCCCCTCTTTGACCTTCAGAAATAGCTGATGTGAGAAGCGAAAATGTTTTATAATACCAATCCAAGAGTCTAAGTCGCCAGTCAGTTAGCAGTTAGATAGTCTATTGTTGGGTCTGTATATATGGCTATCTGACACTACGTTCCCCCCACTCCCCTAACACCCACACCCACACACACCGCACCCCACTGCTCCCTCCCTCCACACCCACACTCCTGACGTCATCGGTGGCCAGTACCAACAAACACCTTCCCGATTACTTCACTCCGAGCCACGAGGGTTAAACAGCAACAAGGAAAAGGCGGCGGCGAGGGTCCCGTCATGCCCGCTAAAGGACACAGGAAAGGCGAAGGAAAATGATAAAAGTAAGATATGTAACACCGCTGCTGACGCCATCCTGCTCGCCATATTGCCACACTGTGTTTTGAAAGGGTTCGGGTCGTGTTTGTTTGTCCTTACGATTGGAGTTTGAATGCATGTGTTTTTCTTGTTTGATTTTTATTTATTATTTTCCCCCATTGAAGAAGTAGAAAAAAATATATTGTTTGTGCTCACGAGTGGATTTTGCTAGCGTGTATTTTTCTTATCTTTCATTTTTCTTATCTATTTTTTATCCTTTGTTTTGTGAGATAGGAAATACATGCTTGCAAAATTTAATCGTTATAGCACAGATGAGTGATTACTACAAGTCGTTTTTTTTTATGTTTGTACCGGAATGAAATAGAAAAATAAATATATCGGTTTGTAAGGATGTGTTTTCTTATCTTTTTTTTATAATTTTCGCCATTGATGAAATAAAAGAATACAAAATACAGGCCTGCAAAATTTAATCGTTAGCTCAAATATATAAGACTAGGATTCTATACACGATCACAAGTTGAAATTTTTTTTGTGTGTTTGTACAGGAAAAAAAAAGTCAGTTTAATACTAGTAAAAACGAAATAAGAAAAAAAGTTTCAGTTAAGTTTCGTAATAATTTGTTTAACCTCTCTAAACCGCAAAAGTTTTCTTGGGAGATACCCCAAAACGCAAAAGTCATCGAAAAATACACTTTGAAAATGAGAAAAAGTCATAAAAGATGTTTTATAGAAAATTTTCTGGCGCACCTGCTGTGAAATCCGTTTCATTCTAGGTTGTCGCGTTTGGCTGGAAATCCATGATTCCCAAAAAATTCCAACTTTTTACTGGTGCGATGTACAGAAGAAAATATATAAGAAAAGTTGCTCATTTTATCACAATGGAGTATGAAAAATATAGTTTATAATATTTGACCAGGATGTTTACTGCCTACAGAGAGCCAAAGTTGTGGTGAAACTCGAAAAATAATTTGGGTAAATTTTTGTAGTTTTTTTTTTAATTCTGAAATGAATCTTATTGAATAAGAGTTGTAGAAAATCATCCGTATAACTACACTGTGAAATCAGATCATGATTTGGACGGACCGTTTGGCTGGAATTTCATGATTCCCCCAAAACTCCAACCTTTTATTGGTGCGACGTACAGGAAAATTTACTGAAGAAAGGTTTCTCATCTAATGACGATGGAGTCTGAAAAATATAGTTTATAATCTTTGACCCGGAAATTTACTGCCTATAGAGAGCCAAAGTAGCAGTGAAACTCGAAGAATATTTTTTGTAGTTTTTTTTCATTCTGGAATGAATCTCATTGAATAAAAGTTGTAGAAAATCATCCGTATAACTCAACTGAGAAATCAGATTATTATTTGGACTGACCATTTGGCTGGAATTCCATGATTTCCAAAAAAATCCAACTTCCGCTTCCCACTCCTCTGAGCACTCATGTGAGCAAGATATTGGTTCATCTAGAACATCACGTATATCAGTGGCGGTGTCAAGACTACGTTCAGCACGCACACAACGAGCAGAAACTAAAGGAAGAACGCCGAAACAGATCGGCTGAGGGAACGTAATCGCTCTGCAATGATGCGTAGGCAGGAACTGTTGACTATTTTGAGCACGGAGACGTTTGAGGGACAAAAGAGGTGCCAGTTAGTCACTTAGCATCGACAGATACATAATTACGCTCACCCTTCAATTTCCACAGCTTCTCGCTATCCGGCGCTGGCGTCATGCTCGTTGCTTACGTCAGAAAGAACTATATGACGCCAGCAGCATCGTCGTCCTTAAGGAGTTAATGTACATGAAATAATATGCAGCGTTTGTTTACTAATTTGTTTGTTTTACTGCGATGTAGAAAAAGAAAATAGCATCTACTCCCGGGTTTGGTGTCGTGGGGTACACACACACACACAAATGTATGAACGAACCCCCCCCACCCCCACCCACCCCCGTCCACAGTCCACACACAAACACACAGGCATGGATGGAACCCCACCCACCCGCACACACCTAATCTCATGTGTCATTCTTCCCCGCCAGCCAGTCCGTACCAGTTAGTGTTGTTGTCTTGACGCCCAGATACGCAAGTGATTCACAGGTAGCACTTGATACAGGTATGTCTAAACTCATCCCAGGCACCTTCAATTAGCCCAAGGTGAGCATG
Organism: Eriocheir sinensis; assembly: GCF_024679095.1. Lineage (NCBI taxonomy): Eukaryota > Metazoa > Arthropoda > Malacostraca > Decapoda > Varunidae > Eriocheir > Eriocheir sinensis. The sequence continues at coordinate 5,340,903 of NC_066532.1, read as the reverse complement.
TCTATAAGAAAATTGGCTCGGGTAGATTATAAATACATTGGTCTTGAAAATGTGTGAGTTTTATGTTTTCTCTTAATTTAACTTCGTGTTTCTATGGTAAAAAGACAAAATAATAAACGTGAATAAATGAAAATGACAAAGAAAGACTCAGGTATATAATTTAGAATAGATTAAGTGAGGTTTTGATTATATTTATTTTGTTTGGTGTCTTTATATAACTCAGTCTTTTTTGTGTGTGTGCAGTAATCTAGACAGATTTAGAAGCGTGATTATAAACAGACACAAGAAAAGGTTAAGGTGTATAATAGAGTAAATTATGAGAGAGAGAGAGAGAGAGAGAGAGAGAGAGAGAGAGAGAGAGGAAAAAAGTTGGGTTTTCGGGTATGGCCTCATGGTGTCCTTCAACGCCTCAAAAACACAGTTTCTCCACCTATCCACTCGACACAATCTTCCAAACAACTATCCCCTATTCTTTGACAACACCCAGCTATCACCTTCCTCAACACTAAACATCCTCGGTCTATCCTTAACTCAAAATCTCAACTGGAAACTTCATATCTCATCTCTTACTAAATCAGCTTCCTCGAGGCTGGGCGTTCTGTACCGTCTCCGCCAGTTCTTCTCTCCTGCACAGTTGCTGTCCATATACAGGGGCCTTGTCCGCCCTCGTATGGAGTATGCATCTCTCATGTGGGGGCTCCACTCACACAGCTCTTCTGGACAGAGTGGAGGCTAAGGCTCTTCGTCTCATCAGCTCTCCTCCTCATACTGATAGTCTTCTACCTCTTAAATTCCGCCGCAATGTTGCCTCTCTTTCTATCTTCTATCGATATTTCCACGCTGACTGCTCTTCTGAACTTGCTAACTGCATGCCTCCCCCCCTCCGACTTTCTACTCATGCTCATCCCTATACTGTCCAAACCCCTTATGCAAGAGTTAACCAGCATCTTCACTCTTTCATCCCTCACGCTGGTAAACTCTGGAACAATCTTCCTTCATCTGTATTTCCTCCTGCCTACGACTTGAACTCTTTCAAGAGGAGGGTATCAGGACACCTCTCCTCCCGTATTTGATCTTCCTTTCAGCCACCTCTTTTGTATCTTTTTTAGGTGCAGAGAGTAGCGGGATTTTTTTTTTTTTTTTTTTTTCTTTTTTTGTGTGCCCTTGAGCTACCTCCTTTGTTGTAAAAAAAACTGGAGAGAGAGAGAGAGAGAGAGAGAGAGAGAGAGAGAGAGAGAGAGAGAGAGAGAGAGAGAGAGAGAGAGAGAGAGAGAGAGAGAGAGAGAGAGAGAGAGAGGAAAAAAGTTGGGTTTTCGGGTATGGCCTCATGGAGAGAGAGAGAGAGAGAGAGAGAGAGAGAGAGAGAGAGAGAGAGAGAGAGAGAGAGAGAGAGAGAGAGAGAGAGAGAGAGAGAGAGAGAGAGAGAGAGAGAGAGTTTGTTTGGTAAGTGAGGCATATTAAGAAACACGTTATACCCTATCCCCCCCTACACACACACATACACACACACACACACACAGGGTTGTTAATTTCCTGGGAACTCTGAACTGGGAAACTTTCAGTGGAAGTTTTCGGGAATTTTCCGGGCGGAGTGGAAAAATTTGGGCGGCTTTTTCCGATACCCTACGCCCCTGTCCACCCAACAGGGATCATGTTTCTTAAAGGCCCTTCCCTCTAAGCGAGAAAAATTAGAAAAAAATCATCACTCACGTAAACCATTTAATAATATATATCAACGCATTTGTGATCAGTTTATGCATCATCTATTTTGCGGGGTTTATATCATGGCAAAAATGTGGCCCGTCGCTGGTACACGGTAAAGCCACAAATTTGGTCCGTCGTTGCTACCGGGTTAATCGGGGTTTGTGTCCCGTCTCCTAGTATTTGTTCCCTTCTCTTATAATTCCTTCCCCTTCTGTCTCTCTCCGGCATTTGACCACAGATGTTGCGCCGACTAAACGAAACTTTCCATCTTTTCGGGAATTTTCGGGAACTTTGAGAATTGAGGAAAGTGTACAAGTTTGCCTATGGATCAACTATACCGTATATATGTGCACCCAACCTGACCTTACACCTGTGATAAAAAATAACAGCCCATTTGTTTGACCTCGCAAGATGACACACTTCCATCAGGTGACAAATTTAGTCTCTCATGACGTTGCTCCTGCCTTGCCTTACCCCCTCCCCCCCTCGTCCTCCTCCTCCTCCTCCTCCTCCTTCTCCTCCTCCTTCTCCTTTACCTTCACGCGGACACCCAGCATCTGCCCCGATCCAGTTTGCGTCTCGTTAATCACCATAAACCAGACAAATACATGACACTCAGATTTGCTTGGTAATTCCGCTAATCTACACCCCCCCCCCCTTCTCCCTGTCTCCCTCCTCCTCCTCCTCCTCCTCCTCGTCTTGTTTTATTTTTTTACCTCCTTCTCTCCCGTTTTGCATGATTAGGCATTCTGTTAGAGGTTAAATAATTGATTCATTTTAAAGAATACGAAAGAAATGGGTAAGAAATATAATATTATGATGATGATGATAATAATGATGATAATAACAGTGATGGTTTTCTCCTCCTCCTTTTTCTTCTTCTTTTCTTTTTTCTCCTTCATCTTATTTTTTTCTCATTATTATTATTATTATTATTACTCTCTTATTTTCTTATTATTATTTTTGCTACTACTACTACTATTTTCCTCCTCCTCCACCTCCTCTTTCTCCTCCTCCTCCTCCTCCTCCTCCTACCCCACCGATGGGAATCACTCCCCTAGAAATTGGTACAATCGAAGAACGGGATGTGAAGAAGTACCTAGACAAACTCGAGACAAACAAGTCCACCGGACCCGACGACTTGTCACCCAGGCTGCTCAAGGAACTCAAGCAGCAAATCCTCAAGCCACTCACCACCATCTACAATCTGTCACTACAACAAAACAAAGTCCCAAAAGACTGGAAACAAGCGAATGTAACTCCGATCTACAAAAAGGGAGACAAAAGTGTGGCCCTAAACTACAGACCAATCAGCCTGACCTCTGTGGCGGGAAAAATCCTCGAGAAGATCATCAGAGACAAACTCGTTAGGTTCCTTGATGACAACAACATCATTTCCGATGCTCAGCACGGTTTCAGGAACAAGCGCTCATGCTTAACCAATTTATTGGACTTCTTCCAAGGTATCTATGAAAACTGGGATAATCATATCCCCAGCGATGTTATATATCTAGACTTTCAGAAAGCCTTTGACAAAGTGCCACACGAAAGACTCCTCAAGAAACTCAAGTCAGCGGGATTAGGCTGCAATCTGACAGCGTGGATCAAGGACTGGCTCACTGGAAGAAAACAACGAGTTGTACTCAACGGACAGGCCTCCGAGTGGCTCCCGGTCACAAGTGGAGTGCCACAGGGGTCAGTGCTGGGACCCATACTTCATCATATATATCAACGACCTAGAACTAGGATTGAAATCCAATCTTTCAAAATTTGCCGACGACACAAAGGTGGGTGGGAAGGCCCTCACAACGGCAGACTGCGAAATTATCCAGAGAGACCTGGACCAGATCACTCGGTGGTCATAAATATGGCAGATGTCCTTCAACACTGCCAAATGTAAGACAATGCATATCGGATCCAGAAACAGCAACCACACATACCACATGGGTGGCGAACCACTACATGTTGTGCAAGAGGAAAGAGACCTCGGGGTCACCATCAGCAGTGACTTGAAACAAATAAAACACTGCAAGTCCGCCTGTAAGAAAGCCAATACAATGCTTGGGTTCATATCGAGGAACTTCGAATACAAGACGCCGGGAGTTATGTTATCCTTGTACAATTCGCTGGTAAGGCCCCACCTGGAATACGCCGTGCAATTCTGGTCTCCTAATTACAGGAAAGACATTGAATTACTTGAGAGAGTACAGCGCCGCGCCACGAAGATGATACCATCACTGAGGACGAAGCCCTATGAAGAGCGACTCGAGCGACTCAACCTCTTCACGTTGGAAAAGAGACGCCTGCGGGGAGACATGATACAAGTCTTTAAGTACCTGAACAAGCTCAGCAACGTTGATCACTCCAAACTCTTCACGCTACAAACCAACCTGAGAACAAGAAACAACGGAAAAACAATTCAAGCAAGGCGATGCAATACCGACATCGGCAGGAGTTTTTTCTCGAATAGAGTTGTTCGCCACTGGAACAGCCTTCCTGCTGAAGTGGTTAGCGCAGAGACCATCAACTCCTTCAAGAAACGCATTGATCGCCACTTTGCTGCATCAGGAGTGAACTGAACGCTCCCAAGAGTAGATACACAAGTGCTTTAATCCTTCCCTGCAAGCCACTCCTATGGCAAACGGATTGATTGAATCACTGAACGCAGGCAGCCTAGTAATGAGCCAACAGGCTTTCTGCTGCCTGCTAGTCCATGTTTCCATGTTTCCTCCTCCTTACCACCACCACCACCACCACACACTTTACGAGGGCGAGGTGACTGGGGTCGACCGATTGACGTAACCCAGGGATCGGTTATCGAGTGTACAGGTGCGAGTGAATGAATGGAAGGCTTGGATGTCCAGGTGCACACTTGTATGGGAAAGGCAGCCGCAGGTGTGTGTGTGTGTGGGGTGGGGGGTGGGGGGGGGCTGATAAGGAAATGGGGGGAGAAGTAACCTTGTAAATAATAGTAGGAAAATCTAGTATAGCAATAAAAAGAAGGATGATAAAGGAAGATAGGAAGGAAGGAAAGGAAGAAGGGAAAAAATGTTGGATAGAAAGGGTACTTATGCTACTACTACTACTGCTACTACTACTACTACTACTTCTACAACTACCAGCAATGGGGAAGAGAAGAAAACAGAAGGGAAGGGAAAGGAAGGGAAAGAAAGGGAAAGAAAGGGAAGGGAAGGAAAGGGAAGGGAAAGGAAGGGAAGGAAGGGAAAGAAAGGGAGAGAAGAGGAGACAAGAGAGAGAGAGAGGAAAAGTTGGGTTTTCAGGTATGGCCTCATGCAGAGAGAAGAGAGAGAGCATCAGGGACAGAATAGAAAAAAAATATCGTCATTGAGAATTTTCCCAGTCACTTTTTTTTTTTTTTGGGGGGGGGGGGGGCCTAAACGTGTAGCGGGTGCGTGCATTGTTATTATTGTTGTTGTTTTTTCTCTTGTTTTTTTTCTGTGCCTCTCTGTCCCTGATCTGCCGAACCTTGAAAGATAAAAAAAAGCTAAAGAATTATGAATAAGCAGGATATGGTTTTGTGAGAGGTTACTGGGAATTTCTCTCTCTCTCTCTCTCTCTCTCTCTCTCTCTCTCTCTCTCTCTCTCTCTCTCTCTCTCTCTCTCTCTCTCTCTCTCTCTCTCTCTCTCTCTCTCTCTCTCTCTCTCTCTCTCTCTCTCTCTCTCTCTCTCTCTCTCTCTCTCTCTCTCTCTCTCTCTCTCTCTCTCTCTCTCTCTCTCTCTCTCTCTCTCTCTCTCTCTCTCTCTCTCTCTCTATCTCTCTCTCTCTCTCTCTCTCTCTCTCTCTCTCTCTCTCTCTCTCTCTCTCTCTCTCTCTCTCTCTCTCTCTCTCTCTCTCTCTCTCTCTCAAGGACAGGTGGAATCATGCAAGGCTGTCAACTGGTCCTTATATTTTTGAGTCATTATTTCTCCATTCATCGCCTCGTCCCGCCCAAGCCTAAATCTAAATACGCCCGTTGCTGTTTTTTGGGCGTATGTTCTTCAGCGTCTCGGGGCCTCAGTTCGCCTCTCCCAAAAGCCTCGCGTGGAAGAATTTGCTGGGGGGTTTCGTGGACTGTTTTGCGATGGTGGGGACAGTTTGACACGACTTCAGCACCTTGGACGGAAAAATCACCCACGAGAACCAGGTTAATCTTCTCCGTGGCTTTGGGAAATAGTTGTAATAGAAGCCCGATACGTTTAAGACTAACGGCCGTAGTATTAATCTCCCCCATTCCCGTTCCCATCCCATCCCTTTTCCTTGGCTGTGACCCGCAGTTTTAAGCGTCCCCGGGGGGTTGGAGAGAGAGCAGATGGGGTCGAAAAAGTGTTGACTCCGCGGGGTGCGAGGCAGGACATCTTTAGGTTCCCCTTCGTACATTTCATGAATAAATATTGTTCTATTTGTTATTGTAGAAGAAAATATATTGAAAAGTATCAGAATATTTCTATGACTGATGTTGTATCGCAAACTTTGCTGAAGTTAATATATTTCTTTCAGTTTGTAAGGACTCTTGTGTTTCCATTTGATTGTAAACGTACAGTTATTCCTGAAGATTTCTTTATAATTGCCCCAAAAATGGCAAAAGACGGCAGATAAATGACTAAATATAGCATTATTATAGTAATACTTAACATATACCATAAAAAAGGGCATTTCTTGGCGACCACCTTGATTTAAGACAAAAATGCCACCAATGACACGACCTGGCAACCCCTATGTGGCTGGCCCATGGCTGGCCAGGTGTGTGTGACCAGTCATGGATACCAACCTGTCTCATAAATTAACTTACCCGCGTTACCTGTTATTTACATGTAGATCAACAACGCTGTTGTTTTGTTTTATGATATATAATGTATATGAATACAATGGTGTGTGAAAAATCCATTATTTATCTCGTTTTCTGGAATTATTGGTTTGAAAGTGCCGCCAACATTATTATGACCTGCGGGTTGGTCTTGTCTGGCCCGCCGGGGACGGGGAGGGGATGGGGCGGCTTACACATACCCCGGACCCGCGTATGGGGATGGGGACGGAAAGGGAATGGGGAAGATCAATACTACGGCCGTAAGAACCAGAAGGAGGAGGAGGAGAGGAGAGGAGTAGTTGGTGTGGTTAATGTTTAGGTAATAGAACTCAGCAAGAAACCTGAGGAGGAGAAGGGGATGAAAAAGGAATACATTGGAATACATAGGAAGAACAGACACCAGAAGACCTATCGGTCTATGGCGAGGGTGTCTGTTTACTACCGCTACTACTAGTAATCTACGTGTGGTAGAACAGGACAGAATAGATGAAGGCTCCTCCCCACCCACCTCTCCCTCCGGCAACGTGCCGGCAGGAAATAGTTAGAAGAGAACACCATGTACCTTTAAGGAAGAAAGGGACATGGAAATTTTACAGTAAAAGAGAAATAAGAGGAAATTACTACCCTTAACTTACACTACTGGTAACTTAAGCTGTGGGGGAAAACGACTTCATTACATAAGAACATAAGAACACAGAAACACAAGGAGAATGGAAGAGGACGAGTGGCCTACACAGGGCAGCCTCAGGATCCCCCCCAATACTCACGATGAGTGAGGTGTAGTTTCAGGGGCACAGGTGGAGGAAGAAGAGGAAGTACATGAGGAGGAAGAAGAAGAGGAGGAGATGCACAGACAGGCAAACAGGATGCTGGATAGATAGGGTGGTGGATAAGGAGACACGAAGGAAGGGAGGAAGGAAGGAAGAGGGGGAAATTGAAAGGTTGAAAGAGAGAAAACAACGAAGGAAGGAAAGATGGTAGGTCAGGGAGGATACTACTACTACTACTACAACCACCACCACCACCACCACCACTACCACTACTACTACCACTACCACTGCTACTACTACTACTACTACTACTACTACTACTACTACTACTACTACTACGACTACAACTGCTATTACTACTTCTCTACTACCTTCCTGACTTCACATTTACATTAAATCACTCTTAAGTTAATTGATGTAAGTAAATCAAGATAAGTAAAGATAAGTAAGGGAGGAAGGGTTCACAGGGGCCGAGAGGAGGAAGAGGAAGAGGAGGAGGAGGAGGAGAGAGAATAGAGAATAGTAGGAAAATAATGGTAACCCAGCCAACAGCATATCATAAGGAAGGTTGGTGCTAAGATTTTGAAGACTTGTGAGAGAGAGATTTACATAGATTTACATGGAAAATCAGACCACACAGACCCCATGGTCCAGACTAGGTGTGAGAGAGAGAGAGAGAGAGAGAGAGAGAGAGAGAGAGAGAGAGAGAGAGAGAGAGAGAGGAATGGAAGGGAAGAGAAGAGGAATAATAAAAAAAAGGAAAGGGAAGGGAAGAGAAGAAAATTAAAAGTAAATTAAAATAAGTGGATAAATTAACAAAGAGAGAAAGAAAAGAAAGAAATAAAGAGGAAAAGATAGAAAAAGAAAGAAAAGGTAGATAAATATATAGAAATAAGAAAATAAGTAAATAAGTGAATAAGGAAAGTAAAGTGTAATAATGGTGGATAAATGAATGAATGAGTAAGTAAGTGAGTTAATGAATGAATGAATGCGATAATAAAGGAACAAATAAATGAATGAATGAATGACGTAATGAGTGAGTAAAACAATGAATAAGAAAGTGAATTAAGTAAGTGTGAGTGAGAGGATAAGTGAGTGAGTAAACGATGAATAAGTTAAAGTGAGTGAGTGAATAAATGAGTGGCTGAGTAAGCGAGTTTAGAGATAGTGTAGATAACGTCTTGTAAGAAAGGTCTCTCTCTCTCTCTCTCTCACACACACACACACACACACACATGGTTTACGAGTGGCGTGGACTTGAATGAATGGTGTAATTAACTCTCTCTCTCTCTCTCTCTCTCTCTCTTCTACATCATAACATCCTACAGTTAGTCCTACAAGGTCTTCCTTCAACCCTCCTCAACTAACCACCATTCCTCATTTTTTTTTCAGTTTTCCCTTATATTCCTGCTCACACTAATCCTTTATTCATCTTATTATCCTACAGTTAAATCCTTCCCTCTGATCCTATCTTCTAACCAACATCCTCCAGCCAGCCAAGGAATCCAAACTCCCAACTATAAAACAGGGAAGCGCTGTGGACAGGATTCGAACCTGTGCAGGCAGAGCCTAATGGATTTCGAGTCCATCTCCTTAACCACTCGGACACCACAGCTGACGGGAGGGAAGGCGTGCTGGGAAAGGTTCATTTACTATATCATCGCTTTACTTTTATATACTTTCGTCTGCCTCAGAATGTTTTGTACGCCGGTGTTGACCAAAGGCGGTGAGGGCAGCATTGTTGATTATATATTAGCCAGTTTCTCTGTCCCTCCCTTTCTATAATCTATTTTCTTTCGTCCTTTTTCTCCTTGTCTTTACTTTGCTATACTGTCTGGCCTATCTCGGAACTTCTTGAACGTCACTGTTGACTAGAAGTGGTTGGGGCAGTAGTGTTGATTTTATTACCCTACTCTGTCCCTTCATTTCTATAATTAAATTCTTTCGTCCACTTTTATCTCTTTACTCACCCAGTCATTCACTAAGTCATTCATTCGTTCATCGACTCATTACGCGAAGACTGTTGTTACTTAAGAATCATTCAAATTTTATAGTGATTTTTTTATGTATATGTAGCGGAAAAGAAGGTTGTGTTACGTGAGAATGGAAGAGGAGGAAGAAGATAAATAAGATAGGATGTGGAGACAGATACAGAAGACGGGAGAGGAGGAAGTAGATAATAATGGAAGAAGTTGCTGGAGGAAAAGGAAGAAGATACAGAGAATGAGAGAGGGGGAAGAAATTACAGAAATGAGAGGTGGAGACATACAGAAGATGGGATTGGGGGAAGGGAAAACGATGCAGAAGATGGGAGGGGAAGAAGTAGATTGTAATGAAAAACGCTGGAGTAGAAGGAAGGAAAAGATAGGGAAAGTAGGAAAATAGGAAGAAAATACAGATGAGAGAGGAGGAGACATACAGAAGATGGGACTGGAGGAAGGGAAAACGATGCAGAAGATGGGAGGGGAAGAAATAGATTGTAATGAAAAACGCTGGAGTAGAAGGAAGGAAAAGATAGGGAAAGTAGGAAAATAGGAAGAAAATACAGATGAGAGAGGAGGAGACATACAGAAGATGGGATTGGGGGAAGGGAAAACGATGCAGAAGATGGGAGGGGAAGAAGTAGATTGTAATGAAAAACGCTGAAGTAGAAGGAAGGAAAAGATAGGGGAAGTAGGAAAATAGGAAGAAAATACAGATGAGAGAGGAGGAGACATACAGAAGATGGGATTGGGGGAAGGGAAAACGATGCAGAAGATGGGAGGGGAAGAAGTAGATTGTAATGAAAAACGCTGGAGTAGAAGGAAGGAAAAGATAGGGAAAGTAGGAAAATAGGAAGAAAATACAGATGAGAGAGGAGGAGACATACAGCAGATGGGAGAGGGGGAGAGATAGATACCGAAGATGTTAGAGAAGGGAGGAAAAGCCGCCTAAAAAATCTTCCCTTGTCTTCTTCCTCATAACAACCTGCCCCCATCAAAGCACAGCAACATGGCACTGCCTCGCTTTCACTTGACACCCTGCATCCCACCGCCGCTTGGCACTGACCCAGATTATGCACTCCACCACCACCACCTCTACCACAGGGATCAGAAGCGGTTGACAACACATGCATTAAGTGGTGGTGGTGGTGGTGGTGATGCTGGTGGTGATCAGGATTTGTGAGGTTGCTGACCTATCACTGTTGCCACCACCACCACCATCACCACCTGCGCCTCACCCTATGCAAGACTTCAAGAAAAAAAGAATGGCGATAAAAGGATAAATAGGAAGAAAGGAAGGAAAGAGAGGAAACGAAGGAAAGGAAGAAAGAACAACCAAACATACAATAAGAAAAAATAAATGTGAAGGGAACGATAGAAGGGAAAAAGAAAAGCAATATAAATGGAACCCAAACAAAGCGAAGGGAAGGAATGGCACTTTGGCGACAAGAAGAAAGGAGGAAGAAAGAAAGAATGAGAGAAAAAATAATAAAATGAAGAATAACAACAACGAAAAGACCAAACATACGAATCGAAGAGAGGAGAAGGAATGCAAATTTAGCGATGAGAAGAAAAGAGGAAGAAAAAGAAAGAAAGAATGAGAGAAAAAGAATAAAATGAACAATAACAACAACGAAAAGACCAAACATACGAATCGAAGAGAAGAGAAGGAATGCAAATTTAGCGATAAGAAGAAAAGAGGAAGAAAAAGAAAAAGAAAAAAGAAAGAAAGAAAAATAAGAATGAAAGGAAGAAGAACATAACCACAGTGACCGTACGACTTGGAGACTATCGGAACTCTGGACGTTATGAGGTGAACGTAATACTGAGAAAGAACAATACAAGAAAGTGATTGAGAAAGTGAAAATGATGGAGATGGATAATGAAAAGGAGTAAGGGAAGGTGTTTGAGAAAGTGGAAAGGCTAGAAAGGGATTGTGAAAAGGAACAAGAGAAAGTGATTTAGAAAGTGAAAGTGACAGAGGATGATTTTGAAAGTGAATATGATAGGAAGGGGTTTTGAGTCCACTGCTTCCCTCGTCCCTTTTAGTATGTCCCTCTTCTTCTTCTTCTTCTTCTTCTTCTTCTTCTTCTTCTTCTTCTTCTTCTTCTCATTCCTCCTCCTCTTCCTCCTCCTCTTCAACCTCTATTTTCCATTTATTCCTCTTTCTCATTTGGGAGAGTTTATATTTATGTAAATTAAGGAAGTTTTATTTATGTTATTACACACACACACACGCACACACACACACACCTGGTCTAATACTTACCTGAAGGCCACGGGGAAATGTTCTCACGTGGGAGTGATGATTAATTGCAGGTATTTCTTACACCTGCATGCCTCGCCGCACCACCTGTCATCATCATCCAGGGCTAGATAATTAGTCTTTCCATTTAAAACGCGTGGTGGAATGTTCTGTATCTATGCCAGCCTTCCCCTTCCCTATAAGATATTGAGCCGTATTACTTAACATTTCGTCGCCCAAGTTCACATATTTAACAAGGCTTTCGTAGGAGTTTTAGGCATTTCCAGGGGTAGTTTTTTGGCCCTGGTGGTAGTTTGACCCTTCTTCTGTACCATGAACCTAGAAGAACACACTTGACAAGGCTTTCGTAGGAGTTTTAAGGATTTCCAGGGGTAGTTTTATGGCCCTGGTGGTAGTTTGACCCTTCTTCTGTACCATGAACCTAGAACACACTTGACAAGGCTTTCGTAGGAGTTTTAGGTATTTCCAGGGGTAGTTTTATGGCCCTGGTGGTAGTTTGACCCTTCTTCTGTACCATGAACCTAGAACACACTTGACAAGGCTTTCGTAGGAGTTTTAAGGATTTCCAGGGGTAGTTTTATGGCCCTGGTGGTAGTTTGACCCTTCTTCTGTACCATGAACCTAGAAGAACACACTTGACAAGGCTTTCGTAGGAGTTTTAGGCATTTCCAGGGGTAGTTTTATGGCCCTGGTGGTAGTTTGACCCTTCTTCTGTACCATGAACCTAGAAGAACACATTTGACAAGGCTTTCGTAGGAGTTTTTAGGCATTTCCAGGGGTAGTTTTATGACCTTGGTGGTAGTTTGACCCTTCTGTACCATGAACCTAGACGAACACATTTGACTAGGCTTTCGTAGGAGTCTTAGGCATTTCCAGGGGTAGTTTTATGATCCTGGTGGTAGTTTGACCCTTCTGTACCATGAACCTAGAAGAACACATTTGACTTGGCTTTCGTAGGAGTCTTAGGCATTTCCAGGGGTAGTTTTATGACCCTGGTGGTAGTGTGACCCTTCTTCTGTACCGTGAACCTAAAGAAACACTCATTAGAACCCGACTGATCCTATCTTTGACCATTAGAAATAGCTGATGTGAGAAGGGAAAGTGTCTTATAATACCAAGCATAATATAACTATACACAGGCTTCCTACCAGTCTCAAAGGGCCAGTGGTACGGAGATGAGCACCGCAGCCACGCGCAGCTATAGTGTATGCACCCCACTTTACCTTTCTACATTTCTCTTCCTTCCTTTAGATACAATAGGAGGGTATCAGGACACCTCTCCTCCCGAAACTGACCTATCTTTCGGCCACCTCTTTGGATTCTTTTTAGGAGCAGCGAGTAGCGGGCTTTTTTTTATTAATGTTTACTTTTTTGTGCCCTTGAGCTGTCTCCTTTGCTGTAAAAAAAAAAAAAAAAAAAAAATCTCAAACAAGTTGGGGCTCACTCACCTACACTTGAGAAGACTTTCGTAGAGGTTGTGAGGACTTCCCCGAGTAGTTTCATGAGCCTCGTGGTAGTTTGACAAGATGCCTGCACCATGAACGTGAAAACCCGACTAATCTTCTTTGTTGCCCTTAAAAATATTTGTTGTTAGAGCCGAAAGTGTCTGTGAATGCGGATAAATGTGTGTTGAAGGCGTGATTGCTCCGACACGTGCCAGTCCGACCCTGATGAGAGGTGTTTTGCTTGAGCGTCACCTGTGCGCCTGATCAACCAACGCCCACACGGTGCCTCATTATTGGTGGGCGAGGGAAAGAGTGGGGGAATGCGTGGCTGGACTCTTGACACGTGGCCGTGCATGAGGTGTTATGATTGCCCCTCACCTGCCTGATTAACACCTGCATGATGGATTGGTGTGTGTGTGGGTGGGTGGGTGGGGGGGGGGGGATGAGTGCGTGGCAAAATGCATACGATCACTTCTAACCATGTTCTTGATGATACAGTTCATAAATAGATAAAAAGTTCATTAGTCAGTCCGTCAAATGGTGAATGAATCCATCAAGCAGACCAACGTGTGCACCCTTGAGACGCTAGCCGCTGCGCTGGTTGATGTGTTTTGCCTGATTGCAAACTCTCACTTGTATCAGGCCAGGGAGGCGGTGGGTGAATGGCCAGTGTGCGGGCGCGGTGTGCTGGAGGACCCGGGTTCAAGCCCTGCCAGCCGCTACAAGATGAATTTTCTGTCATCGCCGAGTGGTCTAAAACTACCCACATGCTGTCCTGAAGACCGCATATCAACCTGAACTCTAGCGAATCTATCTAAAGTGGAGCACAGATGAGTTCGGGGGAGCAGCATGAGAAAAAGCAAGATAGCGCCATTATAAACACTTGCCTGCGCCACGAACGGGATGGGGCCGACCACCAGACCCCATCAGTAGGCCGAACGTTAAAAAAAATAACTTCTGATTTTTTTGAAGAAAGTAAAGCTAGATAATCTCTTTATAATGAAACATCTTTATTGGAATATGCGGCAACGCTTACGAAATGAGAACGTGAGGTTGGTATGGCAGTTGTTATGTGTATAATGAAAGGTTAAGTAATCTCTCTCTCTCTCTCTCTCTCTCTCTCTCTCTCTCTCTCTCTCTCTCTCTCTCTCTCTCTCTCTCTCTCTCTCTCTCACTAGTGGTGAGGTCACGAATCCGCCTGGGCTATCTCTACAACTGGCAGGTCGGGCTCGCGACATCTGAGGAGGAACGCCGCTGCCGCCTGTGTGCAGCGCCTGACAACCACACCCTCGACCACTATCTCCGTGACTGTCTGCGCGTGCATGATCTCAGGGTCCAGTGTCCAGTACCCACACCAACATTAACAGACCTTGCCGATCACTTCCTCAACATACTCCCGCGAACACTCGCCGAATATCCCGCCTTTTGTGCCGCTGGCGCAGGAACTCTGTAATTGTCTTTGTAGGATATACTGTCTAACATTGTACATTGTGCTGTAACGTGCCAAGACTGGGCCGTCAAGGGCCGTGAAGTCTTTTTCACAGATGTGTTTGCTTGTGAATAAAAGTTTCAATCAATCAATCAATCTCTCTCTCTCTCTCTCTCTCTCTCTCTCTCTCTCTCTCTCTCTCTCTCTCTCTCTCTCTCTCTCTCTCTCTCTCTCTCTCTCTCTCTCTCTCTCTCTCTCTCTCTCTCTCTCTCAAACAAGGTAACATTGATTTCGAACCTCTAATTAAAAGGTGTATGAACCATCTGTGTGTGTGTGTGTGTGTGTGTGTGTGTGTGTGTGTGTGTGTGTGTGTGTGTGTGTGTGTAAGTGTGTGAGTAAAGGAAGTAGCTCAAGGGCCAAAAGAAAAACACTAAAAAATAAATAAAATAAAAATAAATAAAAACAAGCCCGCTAAACACTACTCCTATAAAAACAAAGTAGAGTAGAGTGGCCAAAAGAGAGGTCAGTATCACACTTATTCGCACTTAAAACTTCTCTGTTGTTAATTCTGCAAACTGTTACACGTGGGTCTTTGTGGTCGCGTGAGTCAGCCTCCATCACACGCCACTGATTCACGATTGACTTAACTTATCTCGCTAATAAGGAGCATTGCACTGAAGTATCTCTGTTGAAACATCCCCCGCCTCTGCGTCATCTCTCTCTCTCTCTCTCTCTCTCTCTCTCTCTCTCTCTCTCTCTCTCTCTCTCTCTCTCTCTCTCTCTCTCTCTCTCTATTTTTTTCTTCTTTCTTCTCTTTCTTTTTCCTTTCTCTTTTTTCCTTTCTTTTCTTCTTTTCCTTTTACTTTTTCCTACTTCTCTCTCTCTCTCTCTCTCTCTCTCTCTCTCTCTCTCTCTCTCTCTCTCTCTCTCTCTCTCTCTCTCTCTCTCTCTCTCTCTCTCTCTCTCTCTCTCTCTCTCTCTCTCTCATACACACACACACACACACACACACACACACAACGTAACTCTTCAGTCCTGCCTCAACACACAGGCGTATATTGTAAAGAGCCTTATAACATGACGCATTTAAGACAGAGGATCCCCTTGATATAATTCTTTAAAGACAGGGGCGAGAATTGGTTCATAGTGTGTTGGTTGAGTGTAAGAGTCATGTGGTGAGCGCCAGTACAATAGACATCTTCAGGAAAAAGGTTAAATAAGGTCATAGGGGATTGGTCGTGATGGATTTAAAGGAGCTACGTCGTATTAGCAAACTATAGCATCCCGCAGACTCCTTATATGTTCCTATGTTCTTATTTTCCTAAGTGTCAATACAGTAGCCATCTTCAGGAAAAGGTTAAATAAGGTCGTAGGGGATTGGTCGCGATGGATTTACAGGAACTGCGTCGTATTAGCAAAATATAGCATCCTGCAGACTCCTTATATGTTCCTATGTTCTTATTTTCCTAAGTGTCAATACAGTAGCCATCTTCAGGAAAAGGTTGAATGAGGTCATAGCGGATTGGTCGTGATAGATTTACAGGAATACGTCATACTGGCCAACTATAGCTTCCTGCAGACTCCTTATATGTTCCTAAGTGTCAATACAATAGCCATCCTCAAGGTAATGTTAGATAAGTTATAAAAGCTCCGATAAGTTCATGGTGGGAAGGTGGTGATAGATTTACAGGAGCTTCCTCGTTTGGGCCAACTATTGCTTCTTGCGGCCTCCTTATGTTCGTATGTACAGTCGCGATATGAAGTGATGTCGCCGCTCTCAAAATGTTTCGTACGGGAGCATTTGAAGGTAACGGAAGTGATGTGTATTTATTGTTTATGTTATAATGTTCCCTTTTAATGATAATTTATATTACGTTGTGATGTAAAACACGGTAAAATAACATAGTAGTACCTGAATTACAATTATACATTAATTTAAAAAAAAAAAATGCGACTACGAATGTCATGTGTTGTCTTCAATACTGAAGACAACCTTGAAATGATTTAGCTCACGTCGTGTGCTTATCTTTGCAAAACAGTTGTTATACGTCGTTCAGATTTAGGCGATATATATATATATATATATATAAATATATATATATATATATATATATATATATATATATATATATATATATATATATATATATAATCTATTCTCCGACTAACAAAATTCTTTCATTAATAGAAAATGTCAAAACCTTGCTTTCTCTAACTCCTCCCGTGACTTCTGGCATCTAGCCAAAACATCTTCTCCAACTTCACTTCTTCATCTTCCCCTCCTCTCCTCAGTGACACAACACTGCCGTCTCATCTATCTCTAAGGCTGAACTCTTCTCTCAAACTTTTCTAAAACTCCACTCTGGACGATTCTGGGCATATTCCTCCTACTCATCCCCTCTGACTCCTTTATGCCTGTTATAAAGATTCTTCAAAATGATGTTTTCTATGCCCTCTCTGGCCTCAATCCTCAGAAGGCTTATGGACCTGATGGAGTGCCTCCTATTGTCCTTAAAACTGTGCCTCCGTGCTGTCACCCTGCCTGGTCAAACTCTTTCGCCTCTGCCTGTCAACATCTACCTTTCCTTCTTGCTGGAAGTATGCCTTCACAGCCTGTACCTAAGAGGGTGGTGACCCAATCCTCAAAAAACTACTCCCCTATTTTACTTTTCTTGTTCTAAAGCTTTTTTTTCAAAATCTTAACAACCGTAAAAGCAAAAGCACCTTTTCACTGACCTTCTATCTGATCGCCAGTATGGGTTCCGCAAGGCGTCTCTACTGGTGATCTGACTCTTGGTCATCTTTGCTATTGCGCTGGACATATCAAAAGCTTTTGATAGGGTCTGGCACAAATCTTGCTTTCTAAACTACCCTCCTACGGTTTCTATCCTTCTCTCTGTACCTTTATCTCAGTTTCCTTTCTGACCGTTCTATTTCTGCCGTGGTAGACGGTCACTGTTCTTCCCTAAATCTATTAACAGTGGTGTCCCACAGGGGTTCTCCTATCTCCCACTCTTTTCTGTTGTTCATTGATGATCTTCTTTCCAAAACGAACTGTCCTATCCATTCCTACGCCGATGATTCCACTGCATTATTCAACTTCTTTTAATAGAAGACCCACCTTCAGGAACTTAATGGTCCTTCAACGCCTCAAAACACAGTTTCTCCACCTATCCACTCGACACAATCTTCCAAACAACTATCCCTATTCTTTGACAACACCCAGCTCTACTTCCTCCCTCAACACTAAACATCCTTTATATTATAAACTCAAATCTCAACTGGAAACTTCATCTCATCTCTTACTAAATCAGCTTCCTCGAGGCTGGGCGTTCTTCTTCTCCCTGCAGTTGCTGTCCATATACAGGGGCCTTGTCCGCCCTCGTATGGAGTATGCATCTCATGTGGGGGGCTCCCCCACAGCTCTTCTGGACAGCATCAGCTCTCCTCCTCATACTGATAGTCTTCTACCTCTTAAATTCCGCCGCAATGTTGCCTCTTTCTATCTTCTATCGATATTTCCACGCTGACTGCTCTTCTGAACTTCATCTTCACTCTTTCATCCTCACGCTCCCTCCGCTGGTAACTCTGGAACAATCTTCCTTCATCTGTATTTCCTCCTGCTTTTTTATTAATGTGCCCTTGATATATATATATATATATATATATATATATATATATATATATATATTATTTTTTCTTTTTCTGGGTCATTCCATGAACTGTCTTCTGCAGTTATTAATATACACGCACAGTATGACACGAAGCGAATGGACAGTTACTGGCATTACTTTGCGTTTTATTGATTAAGAAACGATCAAATAATAAGGTTTCACATTAAACGCCTTTTATTCACTATGATGGCGCTTCTTAAACGCATGGGCACTGAAATATATAGTAACATTGCTCAGTAACGATGATGAATGAAGAATGCCTTCATAGGTAGGGTTGCCATATCTGAACTATCAAAATTCCGGACGCCTCTACGAACACTCGACCATAGCCTAATGTTTGGCAACGCTGCGATTAGCCTACCCGCCCGACCACCACCTCCATTTCAAAGTCATATATTCTTATTTCCCCATCTTCCTCGATTATTCTATGGCACTTATAAGCTGTGGACATGTTCCACTGATCACCTCCATGCATTAGAAGTCTACATGAAGCTTTTGTCATCGTTATATTGACCAAGAAAGGCAATGATGTTTGCGATCGGCGGCAAAGAGTGATTTACAAAACACGACTATTCTGAAGCTATATATTCTTATTTTTCCATCTCCGACTATCCCTCGGTAGTTATAGGCTGTGGGCATCTTCCCTTGATCACTATCATGCATTAGAAGTCCACGGAAAGCTTTTGTTATCGTTATGTTGACCACGAAAGGCAAAGAGTGAGTCAGGGCTGAATAATAGGTATGGTGCGCGGGCGATGACGTCATCATCATACGAGAGTTTAAATTAAATCAATTACGCCATCCTAGTTTAGGATATTGACTAATTATGCATGTCCTATATATTGTGCATATGTTAGATTCAGTGTTGTCAACAATGATCATGAAAAGATAATTTTACTTTCTGTTTGAGTAATATGTCGATATTTGGACTTCATTTGACTCTTTCCTTGGTGAACGAAAACACTTTGTGTCAAAATATTTCGACATGTCTTCGTAAGACATCATTGAATATTTCTTTTCTATTTTTTTTCTAGCTTCTGAAAATACTTAGTTAAGTTATGATGAAGATACAGGAAAATAATGGTACTCTTGAAAATACATAACGATACTTGTGTGATCGAAAATAAACGTACACGGCGACATCACTTCATATCGCGACTGTACAGTCGGCTATAGAGAGTAGTGTCACACTGTCCAGTAAGTTTCGTTCAGAAAGCGACATCTGGCAACCCCTCCACGCGACATGAAAATTATTATATTCTATCGAAATCGTACTGTTGTGGTGATCGGTGGTCACAGGTGCACTCTACATAATTTTAAGATAGATATTTATCAACAGTGCCCGTCGCTAACGCTTAATAAATATTTTTTCTTTAGGCTCTGTCGCTACATTTTGACACGAGCTTTTAGTTTCGGTCAAATTTAGTCAAGAGCAATTCTAAGTTATCAAAGTATGATACATTTAAAAATATACTGCACTTATTAAGGGAGATTGTTATGCCTTTTAACTTAAAAAATAAATCCCTGACAGCCGAGATCTTGTTCTTTATTGAAAAAATTATACGTAATAATAGGCTATAAACGTTCACATGATGGCGTTGTCGACCGCGGGCTTTTCTACCCTCGCACTCAACACACACACACACACACACACGCACAGAAACACGTATTTATACTTCGATATTACGTAATCTTCACGGAGAAATGATTTTAGATTTTTGACGATCTGAATTGTCTTTGAGGCTTTATAGTGACGGGAATTAAGGCTGCGAGTTAAACAGACCCTCAAGCCTATTTGCTGTTTGATGGTAAGGAGCATTAGTCACTGCCTGCCTCTGTGGAGGACAGCATTGCACACGGTATTTTCAAAGTTTAGTAAGAAAAAGTGTTTCAGACTGTTCGTGATGTTTTACCTCGTCGTCATCATCATCATCATCATGTAGAAGACATTCATTATCGCATTTCAAAATTGAATTCATGTAATCTGGTATATTTCTAACTACATTATATTTTACTATAAGATAAAAGTATACAATATTATAATTTCACGGTCACACACACACCCAGCACACTGATAAGCGTCACTAACATCACCAGTAAATGCGCCATCGTGGTATAGTTGCCAGATACCGCCACCAGGCTAAACATTCTGAAAACCGTGACACTACTCTATCGTCGACTGTACTTATTTTCCTAAGAGTTAGTACAGTAGCCATCCTCAGGAAAAGCTTAAATAAGGTCATAAGGGATTGGTCGCGATAGATTTAGAGGAACAATGTCGTATGGGGCAACTATAGCTTCCTGCAGACTCCTTATGTTCCTATGTTCTTATTTTCCTAAGTGTCAATACAATAGCCATCCTCAAGGAAATGTTAGATAAGTTATAAAAGCTCCGATAAGTTCATGGTGGGAAGGTGGTGATAGATTTACAGGAGCTTCCTCGTTTGGGCCAACTATTGCTTCTTGCGGCCTCCTTATGTTCGTATGTACTTATTTTCTCAAAGACAGACGAATGAATCCAAATTTTAATGTTGCACTTGACTTAATAAGGGAAGAGTTTACTGAAAGACGATGAATATTCAAACTGTTATATAGTAAACGCATAGCACCTCATCATATCCGTGACCACCTAGAGAAAAACAATCTTATCAGTCCATGTAATAACCTTTGCTTATAAGAAAAATAAATAAAAAATAATATGAGTGCAGGTGTGTGTGTGTGTGTGTGTGTGTGTGTGTGTGTGTGTGTGTGTGTGTGTGTGTGTGTGTGTGTGTGTGTGGGCCCGCGCGGGGGAGAAGGCAACACAGAAACAATCACAGTAAAGCAACCTCTTCAGGAACAAGACAAACAAACATCCGTGTGTGTGTGTGTGTGTGTGTGTGTGTGTGTGTGTGTGTGTCAAGAAGCCTCGTGCGTCATCAATGAGGGAGTGAGTAATATATAAGGAAAATTCTTCAACGTTCAGCAGATGCCCGCAGACAGAGAGGGTCTTCACCTCGTTTTCCTTGATTCTTGACACGGCGACCTCTGTGTGTGTGCGAGGGTCAGGCTGTGAACGGCGGCTTGATGCTGAGAACGAGGCGATGAGTGGAGATTACTGACGCCATCACCACACGGCGCCAATTTTAAGAGGCGTCGGTTAAGAGATAAAGAAGTTACTGAAAGAGACTTCACTGGAATCAACTCAAGATGTGTAGTTAACATTTCTTGCTAATGGCCCACTTGTGATTATACATAAGAGACAGGTCAGTCTTTATATATACAGAATGTCTTTATATGTATACATTATGAGTAAGAAAGTAACTGTAACATTTTTCCTAATTAGAATACTGATGCCAGAAAATGGATAGATTTATGAATGTTCAAAGGAGTCAGATAAATTTTTTTTCTACCTCCTAATTTTGCCTCCATCTCCTCTCTCTTCTCCATGTCGCCTCTTCTTAATCTTTCCCTTCTATGCCCTCCTTCCTGCTTTCTATTCTCCCTTTCCTCTTGTTTTCCTTACTCCCTTTCTTTCCTCTTCTCTCCCTTTCGTTCTTTCCACCTTTTCCTTTCTGTACCCTCCCTCCTGCCTTCTATTCTCCCTTTCCTCCTGTTCTCCTTATTCCCTTTCTTTCCTCTTCTCTCCCTTTCATTCTTTCCACCTCCCTTTCCCTTCTGTGCCCTCCCTCCTGCCTTCTATTCTCCCTTTCCTCCTATTTTCCTTCTTCTTTCCCTATCCCTTCCCTCCCAACGTTCTTTCCATCTTCCAGCTTCTTCCTTCTCTCAGTTCAGGCATCTCCCTTTCCTCCTGTTTCTCTTATTCCCTTTCTTTCCTCTTCATTCCCCTTTTGTGCCCCCCTTCCTGCCTTATATTATCCCTTTCCTCCTGTTTTCCTTGTTCTTTCCCTTCCCTTCCCTCCCTACGTTCCTTCCACCTCTCTGCACCTTCCTTCTTTCGATCCAGGCCTCTCCCTTTCCTCCTGTTTCCCTTATTCCCTTTCTTTCCCCTTCACTCCGGTTCTTTCCAGCTCCCAGCACCCTACTTCTCTCATCCTAGGCAAGTCCCCCCTGGCAGCAGTCCAGTTGGCAGGGACAGGGAGGGTCTGGCTGGCTGGCTGGCAAGGGCTGGTCATACGGAGGCTAGGCGGACTGTTATAGGTTCAAAACAGTCGAATAAACTCCATGCTTTCACCAGCCCTTCCCTCCCGTAACGAGCTGGACCCGAAGTTAAGGCCCTCCTCAGACCATTAGCCGGACAGTTTTGGGATACATGCAGACTCACGGCCCTGTGTTTTCGGTTCTTTATTCGGTTTTGTCTATGTCCGGGTTTCTTTTGAGTTATTTTTGTTATTTTTTGGTATACAGATCGCGGTTATATTTTGGTCCAGTTTGTTTTCGTGCGGTTTGATTGACCTGTAGTCCAGTTTGGTTCTGGCTCGGTTTGGTTCAGTCTACTTCATTTTGGTTCGGTTTTCATTTGGTTAACTTCGTTTTGTTGCAGTTTTCATTCGGTTAAGTTCGGTTCTGTTACGGTTTGGTTCAGTCTATTTCATTTTGGTTCGATCTTCGTTCGGATAGGTTCGATTTGTTTCAGTTTTCATTCGGTTAAGATCGCTTCTGCTCCGGTTTGGTTCAATCTACATCATTTTGGTTCGGTTTTCGATCGGTCAAGTTCGTTTTGTCTTAGTTTTCATTCGGTAAAGTTTCGTTCTGGTCCAATTTGGTTCAGTTTACTTCGGTTTTCGTTCGGTAAAGTTCGGGTCCAGTCGGGTTCCGTCCCTCCGAGGTGCACACGGCCTGGATGTAAAGTTCGGTAGATAATCCCACGGTGTGATGCAGGGGGGAGCGTTGGGCCTCCACGCTTTTGTCTCTCCTTCCCATCTCCGGCTGGTGAGGGGCTGAAGCGAGCGTCTTCTAATTATTTATCTTCCGGGGACAATCGGATGTTATATGGATGACAAATGGGAGGGAGAGCGGGGATCTGGACGCCGGGGAAGGGAGAGAGGAAGGGAAAGGGAGGGTTTGAGGAAAAGAAGTGGAGGGGGGTGGGAGGGAAAAAAGGGGAAGGGGAGTGGGAGGGAAAGAAGGGGAAGGGGGTGGGAGGAAAAGAAGGGGAGGGGGTGGGTGGGAAAGAAAGGGAGAGGTGGGGAGGTAGGGAAAGAAGGGGAAAAGGAGTGGAGGGGAAGGAAGGGGAGGGGTGGGAGTGAAAGAAAGGGAAGGGTGAGTGGGAGGGAAGAAAAGGAAGGGGAGACAAGAAGGGAGGAGGGAGAGGGGAGGTTGTGGAGCACTGCCCAGACCACGCGCCAGCATAAAATAGCCTTCCCCTCGTAGCTCTGGATCGATCTTGACTCAGAAATATGACAGCGGCGTGAATCATTGAAATAACGCCTCATATCACTGGGGACTTACCGTAACGTATACAAACGTCATATAGAGGGAGAGGAGTGTAACGATTGCCCGAATAAAGTAACGTGAAGGTTTATGACACTGAACTATCCTAACTCAGAAATAGATAGTGCTGTAAATCATTGAAATATACCGATCTACCGTAACGCACACTAACGTCACACAGAGGGGAGGGAATGTAACGATTGCCTGGATTAAGTTACATTGAGGTTCATTGAAGAGGTATGACAGTGCAGATACGGCTTGTAGGGTAAGGGAAGGTCAATGGTAAGGTGTACTGTGAAAGGTAACGGTAATGGAAAGGTAAGATACGGCTTGTAGGGTAAGGGAAGGTCAGTGATAAGATACTGCTTGTAGGGTAAGGGAAGGTCAGTGATAAGATACTGCTTGTAGGGTAAGGGAAGGTCAGTGATAAGATACTGCTTGTAGGGTAAGGGAAGGTCAGTGATAAGATACGGCTTGTAGGGTAAGGGAAGGTCAGTGATAAGATACGGCTTGTAGGGTAAGGGAAGGTCAGTGATAAGATACGGCTTGTAGGGTAAGGGAAGGTCAGTGATAAGATACGGCTTGTAGGGTAAGGGAAGGTCAGTGATAAGATACGGCTTGTAGGGTAAGGGAAGGTCAGTGGTAAGATACGGCTTGTAGGGTAAGGGAAGGTCAGTGGTAAGATACGGCTTGTAGGGTAAGGGAAGGTCAGTGGTAAGATACGGCTTGTAGGGTAAGGGAAGGTCAGTGATAAGATACGGCTTGTAGGGTAAGGGAAGGTCAGTGATAAGATACGGCTTGTAGGGTAAGGGAAGGTCAGTGATAAGATACGGCTTGTAGGGTAAGGGAAGGTCAGTGGTAAGATACGGCTTGTAGGGTAAGGGAAGGTCAGTGATAAGATACGGCTTGTAGGGTAAGGGAAGATCAGGGGTATATAAGGTGTACTGTGAGAGGCGACTGTAGTGAAAAGGTAAGAATGGCCTACAGTCGGACGTATCTATGAAGTCCGGTTGGTCGGGGTCCGCTTCGGGAGTCCCCTTATAAAGTATACAGAATATTTGATTTTTTTTTTCTTTTTTTTCTTTTTACGTCGTAGCCTATTGCGCCGGTAGGCTTCTTCCCGGTGGATCCTGATGGTCGGTCCAAGGCTTCTTCCCGGTGGGGCCTGTTGGTCGGCCCAGCCCGTTCTGGCGCAGGCGAGTGTTTATAGTGGCGCCATCTTGCATTGGCTCATGCTGCCCTCCCGGAGCTCATCTTTAATCCTAGAATCTAGAGTCCGGGTTGATAGGTGGTCTTCTGGACAGCATGTGGGTAGTTTTAAGCCACTCGACAGCGGCTGAAAAATTCCAGCTTGGTGGCACCGGGCGGGGATTGAACTCGCGTCCTCCTGAACGCGGGGCCGTTTTATATACACAAATGGTACGTGGATGACACATGAGGGAGAGAGTGATGTATTGAGGGTGATGCTTGAGCGCTGTAAAGAAGTTCGGGCTATAGGCAGGGAAACTATGACAATAAGAGGAGAATACGTGAACGGGCTGGAAAAGATTAGGAAAGAGATGCAGAAGGAGGAAGGATAAGGTTGAGGGATGTACAAGTAAATAGAATAACAGCTCTACAAGGAAGGGAAAGTAAAGGAAGCGGAGGGGAGGGAAGGGGAGGGGAGGGAAGGGAAAGAAGGAGAGCAGGGAAGGAAGAAGAAAGGGGAGGGGAGGGAAGGGAAAGAGAAGGGGAAGGAGAGGGCAGGGGAGAGGAGGGACTTTCTGGGCAGGGACGTAGCTAGGCAGAGAACAGGGCAGGAAGAAGAGATAAGGGAAGGGAAAGGGGAAGAGGAGGAAGGGGAGGTGATGGGAAGGGAGGGGAGTGTCTTTCTAAGCAGAGACGTAGCTAGGCACAGAGCAGAAGCAGGGAAAGAAGGAAGGAAAGAGAAGGGAGGAAGGGAAGGAAGGAAGGAAGGAAGGAAGGGGAGGGAAGGGGCTTTCTAGGCAGGAGGGCAGCAAGACATGAAGCAGGGAAAGAAGGAAAAGGAAGGGGAAGGAAGGGAAGGGAGGGGAGGGACTTTCTGGGCAGTAGTGCAGCAAGACAAGAAGCAGGGAAAGAAGGAAAAGGAAGGGGAAGGAAGGGAAGGGAGGGGAGGGACTTTCTGGGCAGTAGTGCAGCAAGACAAGAAGCAGGGAAAGAAGGAAAAGGAAGGGGAAGGAAGGGAAGGGAGGGGAGGGACTTTCTGGGCAGGAGGGCAGCAAGACATGAAGCAGGGAAAGAAGGAAAAGGAAGGGGAAGGAAGGGAAGGGAGGGGAGGGACTTTCTGGGCAGTAGTGCAGCAAGACAAGAAGCAGGGAAAGAAGGAAAGGGAAGGGAAGGGGAAGGAAGGGAAGGGAGGGGAGCGGAGTGACTTTCTTGGCCGGGCGTAGCAAGGCACACAGCAGAGTCGGGGCACTTCCGAGTCCCATAAAACCGTTCCTCAGCCTACGCCATATATCTTCATGAACCGCCCTCGGAAAAAGACGTATTATATATTATCTCTCTCTCTCTCTCTCTCTCTCTCTCTCTCTCTCTCTCTCTCTCTCTCTCTCTCTCTCTCTCTCTGTCAGTTTTTCTTTAGTTTTTGCCTTTTTTTTTCTTTCTCGTTTCTTCTTTTTTATTACATGACCAAAATTATTTTCCGTTTTCTCTCATTTGTTTTTGTTTTTACTCTCTCTCTCTCTCTCTCTCTCTCTCTCTCTCTCTCTCTCTCTCTCTCTCTCTCTCTCTCTCCACCCCCCCTGTTGTTCTTGTTGTTCTTTTCTATTGTGTAACGTTTTTTTATGATCCTCTTTCTTCCTCTTCCTATTGTGTCCTTAATCCCCTTCATAGGAGATTTAATGCTGTAAGGGAGATTACTTTAGGATTAGTGTTTCTCTTTGCTGTCTACTTAGTATTTAGTGCATCCTCTCTATCTATCTATCTATATCTATCTATCTATCTTTTCCCTGTTTTCTTATGGTATTCCTTTTTATTCTATTTCCTCTTTATTGTTAACTTTTTTTTCTCTCTTTCTCTATGATATTTCTACTTTTTCTCTTCTCTTTTCTCTTCTTTTCATTGTTAACTTCTCTCGTATTTCTTTTTATTTTGTCTCTTTAGGAACAGTAAGTAGCGGGCTTTTTTTTTTCATTACTGTTTTCTTTTTTTTTACGCCCTTACGCCCTCTGCTGTAAAAAAAAAAAAATCCGTTCCTCATCATCATTATACCTCCTCCTCCTCCTCCTCCTCCTCCTCCAGACAGTCGGGCGGGGAGGGGAAGACAAATAGGGATGGTTTAAGGCTTTAGGCAGACGAGAATCCGAGTCATGTTAGTCCATCACCTCTTCGGTCAACCACAGTAAGGGGAGTAAATTGCTTCCTCCATACTGCTTAACCCCCCTCCTCCTATACGTCTTCCTCCTCCTCCTCCTCCTCGTTTTCCTCTTTTTGTTTCTCTCCCTTGTTTTCCTCTTTTTTTCCTCCTCCTCCTTGTCTTCCTCCTCTGCTTCCCTGTCTTCGTCCTCCTCTTCCTCCTCCTCTTTTGCCTCCTTTTCCTCCTCCTTCTCTTCCTGTTCCTTCTCCTCCTCTTCCTCCTCTTCTGATTCTTCACCTCCTTCCTCCTTCTGCGTCCTTTTCCTTCTCCTCTTCCTTCTCGTCTTTCTCTTCTTGTTCCTTTTCTTTGTTTTTCTCTTCTTCGTCCTCCTCCTTTTCCTCCTCCTCTTCTGCGTTCTTCCTCTCCTCCTCTTCCTCCTCTTCTTCTGCCTCCTTCTTCTTCTCCTCCTCCTCCTCTTTTCTGCGTCCTCTTCCTCCTCCTCCTCCTCATCATCATCATCACCACTACACTACTATTTCTTATCATCACATTTCCTCTTCCTCCTCCTCCTCCTCCTCCCAACCCACTCCACCTCTTCCTTTTCCTCCTCCTCGTATCAGAGCTGCCCATTAGCTGTCACACACACACACACACACACACACACACGTGGACGGAGGATGTGACGTCATAGGAGGAAGTGTAAGCCTCGATAACTGATTAGGAAGCTTCCGGCGTTATCAGCTGAGTCTTGTGCTTCTGTTCCTCCTCTTTTTTTTTTCTTTCTTGTGGGCGGTCATCGTCTTCCTGGGCAGTCGTCGTTAAGGGTGTCGTCTTTGTTTTCGTTTTTTTTTTTTTTTTTTTTTTTTTTGGTGGTGGTGGTGGTGGTGTGATTATGGTATTTCTTTTTGTCTTCTTCATTATTAGCAATATTGTTTCTTCTCATCACCATATTTTTCTTCTTTCTCCTTCTTTTTCATCCCCCTCCTTCTCCTTCTTCTTCCTCCTCCTCCTCCTCCTCTTTCTCCTCCCGTTCTTCCTTATTATTACTCTCATTATAATCATTGCCATATTTTAATACCTATCATTACTTACATCATCTTTGTTTACTCATTTAATTTTTTATAACAACAAGTACTACTACTACTACTACTACTACTACTACTACTACTGCTACTACTACCACTACTACTACTACTACTACTACTACCACCCCTTCCAGCACTATTACTACCAACACTAACAGCAAAACAAAGGTTAACCCACATAGGCACAATCCCACAATACCTTCTTTAACAAACCCCTAACATCGCAAACACAGGTGCAGCCAAGAATTAATCACCCCTCTCCATGCACTGCGTACCCAACCTATCAAAGTGTAACGGAAGTTCAGCTCTTGACTCCCACACAGGGCCCGGCCAGTCTTACTCAAGGAAACCGCGGGAAAGGGAGCTCACAGACGGCCGCTGGGATACCTCACGGCGCCTGACAGTCCGCGGCTCGCCCTCCCGCCCTTTAACCCGCAGGCCCGTACGTCACCCCTGCTAAGTAGCGTTCTGTCTTATTCTGTCTGAGTCACTCCCGCCCTTACAGCGTTACCACATTCTCGTACTCAGAACATCGCAGTTTCAGCCCTCAAAAAAAGCTAGCGTACCATCACAAATAAAGATATGGAATCAAAGATAGTGTTAAAATCGCTCGTTATTGGTGTTTTTTGCAGTTGTTATGCGTCAGACACCGGGAAGTACACGGTGTGAAGTAGCTACGATGATTTTGATAACGTTATACCCAGGTGTGTGGAGTCGGATTCGGTGGAGTCGGCTACTTTTGGCAGGAGTCGGAGTCGGTAAAAATACCACCGACTCCGACTCCTTAACATAATCAGTTATCGTGAAATGTAGTTATGAAGTTTTTTTCTTTTACATGATCTAGATGTCGTTTATGGAGTGTTCACGTAATTTGGATTTAAATACATGTAAGAAAAAGGACCTCAAGAGTCTACCGGCGCTACAGGCAACATCTGAAAAAAAAAAAAAAAAGATTTGCAATAGAGGGGGAGGGGCATGGGGGCCGGAGTCGGAGTCGGAGTCGCAACTTTAAAATTTCCCGGAGTCGGAGTCGGAAAATTTTAACTCCGACTCCACACCCCGGCATGGTTATACCAGGGTCGTACTCTTAAGCATTTCGACGCCCCAGCACACATATTTGACAAGGCTTTCGTAGGAGTTGTGGTGGGGGGCATTCAAGGGGTAGTTTTATGACCCTGATGCTAGTTTGACCCTTATCCTGTAGCGCGAACGTATAAAAACACTCATTAGAACCCGATTAATCCCCTCTTCGGCCTTTGGAAATACTTGACATGAGAGGTGGAAGCATCTGCGAATACCGACCTTTGCCCTACCGCCCTGCCCGCCGCCCTGAGTCATCGCCCGCATCCTCCAGCAGCACACGCCGTCCAAACAAACACCCTGACGTTGATGAGCCCTCGCGCCCCGCCCTCAGACGCCCTACAGAGCCTCCCCTTCACCAGCCGTCGCCTCCCGCCCATTACTCCGCGATAAGGACTCACACGGCGTTCCTTGTGCTCAGTGTTGGCTATTGTGTGTTAATGAAGGCCTTGAGTGGCGTCGTTTTGATGGGGTATAGCGGTGAGTCTGAAGCCCGTATGCGATGATGAAAAGACTCTTGGTGTTGTTAGACGTTTCCGGCTCTCATGTTAACAATTTCATAAGGGCAAAAAGGAGATTA
This sequence comes from Eriocheir sinensis, assembly GCF_024679095.1. Lineage (NCBI taxonomy): Eukaryota > Metazoa > Arthropoda > Malacostraca > Decapoda > Varunidae > Eriocheir > Eriocheir sinensis. The sequence goes on along the minus strand of NC_066532.1, from coordinate 5,311,394 downwards.
ACCCTTTGACTACGGATTTCCTACAGTCAGACCTCATCAAGCTTCAGGAATAGAACAAAACGTGCCTGCTACAATTCAATGAGAAAAAATGTAAAATCCTGCAGCTTGGGAGGGGATATCCAGCACACCAATACCACATGTGAAACACTCCTTTATCCACCACTGAGACAGAGAAACGCCTAGGACTAAAGGTTACCAGGTTAACAGTGAAAGACAAATCCATGGCAATCGAAGCGGAGGGGTTAATCGGATTCTAATGAGTGTTGTTTTAGGTTCATGGTACAGAGGAAGGGTCAGACCGCCACCAGGGTCATTAAACTACCCCTATAAATGCATAAAACTCCTACGAAAGCCGTGTCAGATGTGTTCTTAGGCGCTGAAATGTTCCTCTATCGTGTTCTTAAACGTATCGGAGCCTCAGTTCGCCTCTTTGAAAATATATGATGAATTGTATCCTCTTGTATGATGATAGAAAGAATGCATACGATTTCCTTTCACTTTTCCTCTTCCTCTTCCCCTTCTTCTTCTTCGTTCTCTTTTGCTATTTCCTTTATTTTTCCATTCATTCCTCCTACTCTTTATTGTCTTTCTAATCTTCTTCCTCTCTCTTCTCTTCCTCTCCTTCGCTACAATGAATACTGTCTTCTTCTCCTCCTCTTCCTCCTCCTCCTCCTCTTCTTTATACTACTTTTGCCGTTGCTACTACTGTTTCCGCTACTACTACTACTACTACTACTACTACTACTACTACTACTACTACTACTACTACCATATTACCTTTGTACGATGTTACGTTGATCCACACTTACCCAATTACGATAACGCCATTGTGGATCCGGTGACGTTTTAGGGAATTTAAGTTGATTTTGATCCATTGACGTATGCGATGACGAAGGAAGTTCTGAGTGACGTCTTGTAGCGAGTATTAGAAGATTTAGATTCGATTATTCTGTTACTACGCGTTATACTTGTGGAATGGTATGTGATAATGTGAGTTTGTGCGCAGTGTTTGTGATTTCATAGGGACTAATAAGCTTTTTTCTTCTTGTTTTTGTTAGTGTGTTTTATTTTTTTATAGTACTTTGTTTTTGTTTTATTTTGCAAGTCATATTTTTTTCATCTTTCTCTTTTTGTTATTCTTTCCTTTCCCTCATCTTTATCCTCTTCTTCCTCTTTCTCCTCGTCTTTCTCTTTTGTCCGGTCTTTGTCTCTCTCATCTTTATCTTCTTCCTCTTTCTCTTCCTCTTTCTCTTTAGTCGTGTCTTTCTCTCCCTCCTCTTTATCCTCTTCTTCCTCTTTCTCTTGGTCTTTCTCTTTTGTCCTGTCTTTGTCTCTCATCTTTATCATCTTCCTCTCTCTCTTCCTCTTCCTCTTTTGTCCTGTCTTTGTCTCTCATCTTTAACTTCTTCCTTTTTCTCTTCCTCTTTCTCTTTTGTCTGTCTCTCTCCCTCATCTTTTTCCCTTTCTTTCCTTCGTCTTTCACCATTGTTATCCGTTTTTCTCACTATTACTCTTCCTAACGTTAATTACTTTCTTCTTCTTCTTCTTCTTCTTCTTCTTCTTCTTCTTCTTCTCTCATCTCTCCCTCTTCTTCTTCCTCTCTCTTCCCTCCCTCTTCTTCGCTTCAAAAAAACAAAAACAAAACAATATGGGTTACTATTATGTCTCTATCAATACTTGAACGTAACACTGTGTGATAAACAATATATATAATAGCAATGACTGTGTGTATACTATTTCTTTATTCTTAGCTTATGCCCAAACTTTAGCAGGGACAGTGAGACACGATAAACTAGAAGAGATCCAGTAGAGAGAGAGAGCGAGAGATCCAAGAGCGAGGCATTAAGAGACAGGAAGAGAGAGACAAAGCCGATTTCACAGTCCAACACAGTGTCTTCATAACAGCCCGAACCAAACATTAGAATCCCATACAATCCAAAACGGTGAGGTCTTCGATGCCACACTAAACACACAAGACTTTTCCTGTATAGTTTCATCAAATTTGTGAACTTAAATATAAACACCAGACACTATACAAGGAAATTTCGAAGCTTCTGGTATTGGTTTGGGAGCTCACTAACCAATCATGGGGAACTGTGAAACTGGCCCATAGCAGTGAGACGGTAAAAGATCCAGTAGAGAAGCAGTAAGAGACCCAGGAGGAGACAGTGAGAGACCCCAACGAAGAGTGACAGAGACCCAACGCTGATGCGGCGCGCGTGTTGGCGGGGGAGTATCTCAGCTCTGAGCTCATCCTTGTTTTGTTGACTCCGCATCGATGACTGATAACTGATAACGGAGATAACTGACGTGGAGGACCTTGCATGCTTCCTCTTCCTCCTCCCCCTTCTCCTCCTCTTCCTTTTGTTTTCCTTCTCTTCCTCCTCCTTCTCGTTGTTCTTGTTTTCCTCTGCCTCTTCCTTTCTCTATTTTTTTTCTTTTTTTCACTTATTGTTATTGTTATTCTCTACCTCTCTTCATTCCATCTCTATCCACTCCTCCTCTTCCTCTTCCTCTGCCTCGTCCTCTTCCATTTCCTCTTTTTCTTTCTCCTCCTCTTCCACTTTCTCTTGCCTTCATTATTCCTCTTCCTCATCTTTTTTTTCCCTTTTCCCAATCATTCTTTCTATCCATATTTTTTTTCCTCTTATTCCTTCTTGTTTTTCTCCTCCTCCTCTTTCCTCCTCTTCCTCTTCCTCATCTTTTATTGTTTTCTCTTTTGTATTCATTCACTTCTCCTATCCATAATTTTTTCCTTCTCTCTCTCTCTCTCTCTCTCTCTCTCTCTCTCTCTCTCTCTCTCTCTCTCTCTCTCTCTCTCTCTCTCTCTCTCTCTCTCTCTCTCTCTCTCTCTCTCTCTCTCTCTCTCTCTCTCTCTCTCTCTCTCTCTCTCTCTCTCTCTCTCCCCCCTGTGTTCCCTTCTTCCATTTACTTTACAATTATTATTATTATCATTATCATTATTATTATTATTATTATTATTATTATTATTATTATTATTATTATTATTATTATTATTTTATTAACATTGACGTTATTAATTTTGCTTTCTATGAGTAAGAAGTAAAATAAAGATATCAACTGGTCGTTTTTTTTCTAGGGGATGAAATGATAAAATATACGCTTTTTATTTTCTCTCTTCCATCATTTGCGTGTGCATTATTGCGTGTGTGTGTGGAAGGGAAAGACTGACTAGGGTACAATACACTTTCAAGGCCGCGCGGGTCAAACACGTCATCTACAGGTCAGCAGGATGTGTGTGTGTGTGTGTGTGTGTGTGTGTGTGTGTGTGTGTGTGTGTGTGTGTGTACAAGTGGATGGGTGTACTCTAATAAGCTCCTTTTATACCCATCCCCCTTACACACACACACACACACACACACACACACACACACACACTTAAGAGGGACAGGTGGGTAACATTTATGGTCCACTTGAAGAAGAAGAGGAGGAAACAGCTCTCTCTCTCTCTCTCTCTCTCTCTCTCTCTCTCTCTCTCTCTCTCTCTCTCTCTCTCTCTCTCTCTCTCTCTCTCTCTCTCTCTCTCTCTCTCTCTCTCTCTCTCTCTCTCTCTCTCTCTCTCTCTCCTGTCCTTATCTCCTTTATCAAGTGTGTGTGTGTGTGTGTGTGTGTGTGTGTGTGTGTGTGTGTGTGTGTGTGTAAGAGCGAACCTTGTGTTATGGGTTAAGGAAGACTGATCGACACACACACACACACACATCATCATCACTACCCTTCGTTCATTCCCTTTTCCCAGTCATTCTTCCTCCCTCCTTTTTCTTCTTCTTTTCCTTTTTCTTCTTCACTTCTTCGTTTTCGTCCTGGTTCTCTTCCTCCTCCTCCTCCTCCTCCTCTTCCTCCTCCATCTCACATAGATTTTATTTTTTGGTATACTAGTTCAAGATATTTTAGTGTACAATAGAAAAAGAAAATCATATATCTTATCAATTTTTCGTTTTTTTTAATATTTTTCCCTCGTAAGTTAAGGGAAAGGTCTTGTCCGTCAGTCACTACGTCATCAAGTGTATCCGTTCGGCTCCTTTTATCGTGTTAACCTTATAAGCAAACACCCGTCGTTGCTTGAGTGGCCTAATTGAATGTGCCTGTTATCTCTCTCTCTCTCTCTCTCTCTCTCTCTCTCTCTCTCTCTCTCTCTCTCTCTCTCTCTCTCTCTCTCTCTCTCTCTCTCTCTCTCTCTCTCTCTCTCTCTCTCTCTCTCTCTCTCTCTCTCTCTCTCTCTCTCTCTCTCTCTCTCTCTCTCTCTCTCTCTCTCTCTCTCTCTCTTCTCCTTTTTCCCTCCCTCTTATCTCTCACTCTTCCTCCTTCATTTCCGCTCTCTTTTCTTGCTCTTTCTTTCTCCTTCCTCTCCACCCTCTTCTCTCTCTCTCTCTCTCTCTCTCTCTCTCTCTCTCTCTCTCTCTCTCTCTCTCTCTCTCTCTCTCTCTCTCTCTCTCTCACTCTCTCTCTCTCTCTCTCTCTCCTCTCTCCTCCTCTTCCTCCTTCATTTCTCTCTCCTTTCTTGCTCTCTTCTTTCTCCTTCCTCTCCTTCTCTCTCTCTCTCTCTCTCTCTCTCTCTCTCTCTCTCTCTCTCTCTCTCTCTCTCTCTCTCTCTCTCTCTCTCTCTCTCTCTCTCTCTCTCTCTCTCTCTCTCTCTCTCTCTCTCTCTCTCTCTCTCTTTCCTCTTCATCCTTTCCTCCTCCTCTCATTCTTTCCCCTGCCACTCTCTCTATCTATCCTCAGTTCTCTTTCCCTCTCTTCTCCCTTTCTCTCCTCCTTCCTCTTCCTCTCTCCATCTCTCCTCTCTCCTTTTCCCTCTCCCTCTTCCTCCTCTCCTTACTCGCTTTCTTTCCCTCCCTCACCTCTTTCCTCCTCTCTCTTTCCTCTTTTCCTTCCCCCTCTCCTTTCCTCCTCTCACTCATCTCCTTACCGCTCTCCTTCCCTCCCTCATGTCTTTCCCCTCCCTTCTACCTCCCTCTCCCTCATATCTCCTGCCTCCTTCATTCCTCACAAGCCAAGCATTTATCTCCTCTGTCTCACCTCGCAGCATCTTCCCTCGCCCTCTCTTCATCCTCTTACTCATCACCGCCAGCTCATCCCCGCAGCCTACCCCTCGCACACATCCTTCACAGCCCTTCCCTTATGAGCCTTGTACCTATCACCCAACACACTCACCCAACACACTCGCCCAACACACTCGCCCACACATACAGTTTTTTCTCGCCTCTCTAAGTGCTCTCTTCCTGTGCTGTGCTTATCGGCTCCATGCTCACCTTTGTGCCGCCAACACCTGTCCACTTCAACCCACAGCCTTTTGACGCTCTCTTAGACTCCTTAACCTTTTTTCACCTCAGCAGCGGTGGCTGAGTGGTTAGCGTGCGGGCGCCGCGTCCCGAGAACCACAAGCTGGGATATTTCAGTCACCGCCGAGTGGCCTAAGACTACCCACATGCTGTCCTGAAGACAGCTTATCAACCCGGACTCTAGATTCTCTCTCATAGGCAGAAACGTAAAAATAAATAAATAAGTAAATAAATATGTAATTACGCAACACAACACACACGCATATATACACCTACACAGATCACCTTTTTTTTTTTCAAGTTCCAAACGCCTTGACTGTGGATGGACCCTTACCACCCAGCCTTCCACACACACACTTACAGTCCCTTTTTACACCCTTTCATCCCCTGCGTCCTGCCTCTTATCAGTCTAGCACAGCCTTGCCTGCACGCCAGCTGACCCTCGCCCACTTCAGACGCACGAGCTCTCCTCCTCATTTTCTTTTTCCTATTTCCGTTTATCAATAAGTAACCGTCCTCTGTCCTTATGTCTTTTCCCCTTTTATTTTTATTTTTCCTGCACCCCCCCCCCCAGAACCTGAAGCTACTATATTCCTCCTCCTTCTGCTCCTCCTCCTCCTTTTCCTCCTCCTCCTCCTTTTCCTCCTCCTCCTCCTCCTTTCCTCCTCCTCCTGGTTTGTCCTTTATCATCCTCAGTCTTGTTCTTGTTTTCCTTTCATTGTTCTTATTCTTTCTGTTGCCTTCTCTTACACGGTTCCATGTTTCCTCTTTGTCCCTATGTTGTTCCTTATGTCTCTCTCGCTTCCTCATCCTCATTTACCTCCTCGTCTTTCTCGCTCTTTGTTGGGTCTTCTGATGCTTTTTGTTGCCTGATCTTCATTGTTTCCATGTTTCCTCGTTCTTGTCCTTGTGTTTTCCTTATGTCTCTCTCGCCTCCTTATCCTCATTTGCCCCCTCGTCTGTATCGGTCTTTGTTGGGTCCGTCTGCCCCGCCGTTGGTCTGGGTGCTTCGCGGGGCTCAAGGACGCGAAGGAGACACGTTGGAGTACACGAGGCACGGCGCTGAGGGTGTGTGGGCGGGGGTCGGCTGCCAGCAAGAGTCGCGTCATTATAAAAAGTTCTGCCCGCATCAGTACCGAATTGGGGCAGACCACTATCGCCCACAGGATAGCCTTAGGACGTAATGGGCGAAGGAGAGGCGTTAGGGTACACGAGGCTAGTCGCTGAGGAGGGGAGGTGTTGGCGGGAGTCGGCAGCCAGCAAGAATCACAATAAAAAAAATTCTGCCCGCGCCACCACTGAAATGGGTCCGCCCACAAAGGGAAGAGGAGAAAATAAGAAGGAAAGCAGAATACGAGATGCGGAAGGGGAGAATGGAAGGAGGAATAATAAAAAAACAAGAGGAAAAGAATAAAGTGGAATGAAAACAAGAGATAAAGGAATGAGATAAATGAAAAAAAAATATGAAAGGATAAGAAGGAGGAGAATATATGAGGCACGAGAGACGATGGGAAGGGGAGAAAGGAATGAGGATGTGCGAGGTGAGTTTCGCAAGATTATCAGGTGTGGCAAGGTGAGGGAGCGGGGGAGGGCGCTGAGAGGTGCTATTACTTAATGGGGAAGAAGGAGGGGAGGGAAGGGGGAATAGAGGGGATGAGGGAAAGCTAAGAAAGGGGAGGACTGAAGATAGGGGAATGGGAAGGGATAGGTATGAAGGTAGGGAGGAAGGGAAGGGGAAAAGAAGGAGAAATAGAGAGGAGAGAAGGAAGAAAGGGGAGGAGTGAGGGGAGAACTGAAGGAGAAAGGGAAGAACGAGGTAGGGGAAGAAGGGGAGGGAATGAGAAGGGAATGACTCAGTGGAGGGAAGGGGAAGGGAACAGGGAAAGTGAGGGGACAAAAGGGGAAGGGAAGAGGGGAATTGAGGGGAAAGAAGGGGAAGGGAAGAGGGGAATTGAGGGGAAAGAAGGGGAAGGGAAGAGGGGAATTGAGGGGAAAGAAGGGGAAGGGAAGAGGGGAATTTAGGGGAAGGGAAGAGGGGAATTGAGGGGAAAGACAGGGAAGGGAAGAGGGGGTGAGGGAAGAGGGGAATTGAGGAAGGAAGAGGGAATTTAGGGAAGAGGGGAAGGAAGAGGGGAATTGAGGGAAGGAAGAGGAATTGAGGGAAGGGAAGAGGGAATTGAGGAAAGAGGGAAGGGAAGAGGGAATTTGGGGAAAGAAGGGAAGGAAGAGGGGAATTGAGGAAGAAGGAGTGGGGAAGGAAGAGGGAATTGAGGGAAGAAGAAGGAAGGAAGAGGGAATTGAGGGAAAGAAGGAAGGAAGAGGGAATTGAGGGAAAGAAGGGAAGGAAGAGGAATTGAGGGGAAGAAGGGAAGGAAGAGGGAATTGAGGGAAAGAAGGAAGGGAAGAGGGTGAGGGAAGAGGGGAAGGAGAATTGAGGGAAAGAAGGGAAGGAAGAGGGAATTGAGGAAGAAGGGAAGGAAGAGGGGTGAGGAAGAAGGAAGAGGGAAAGAAGGGGAAGGGGATAACGAGGGGAGGACTCTCTCTCTCTCTCTCTCTCTCTCTCTCTCTCTCTCTCTCTCTCTCTCTCTCTCTCTCTCTCTCTCTCTCTCTCTCTCTCTCTCTCTCTCTCTCTCTCTCTCTCAAAATAACCAGATGGCTACCGCGACAGACAAACAACTTAATTTTGACAGAACTTATCGGATAAATGTAAACAAAATCTCTCTCTCTCTCTCTCTCTCTCTCTCTCTCTCTCTCTCTCTCTCTCTCTCTCTCTCTCTCAAAAGAACCAGATGGCTACCGGGACAGACAAACAGCTTAATTTTGACAGAACTTATCGGATAAATGTAAACAAAATCTCTCTCTCTCTCTCTCTCTCTCTCTCTCTCTCTCTCTCTCTCTCTCTCTCTCTCTAACACTAAACAGATGGCTGGCTACTTTTTGAGATGGAGAGAAGAGAAAAGTTTATTAGGACAGAATTTATCAAGTGGGGTAAACAAAAACAGGAGGAAAGGCCACTCTCCTCCTCCTCCTCCTCCTCCTCCTCCTTCTTCTCCTTCTCCTCCTTCTTCTGTTCCTTCTCTTCATATCTATCAGGCAGCTTTTCAGTAGTTCTAGCCTCATTTTTCTTCTTTGCTCATTTTCTTTCCTCCTTTTCCTCCTCCTCCTTTTTCTTCTCCTCTTTTTTTGTATTTCCACCATCTAGTAATCTTTCTTATTTTCTCTCTTTCTCTTTCACTTTTCAAACTATTATCTCTAGCAGCTCTAGGCTCATTTTTCTTCTTTTTTCTTTTTCTTTCCTCCTCCTCCTCCTCCTCCTCCTTCTTTTCCTATTCCTTCTCCTCCTCCTCCTCCTCCTCCTTCGCTTATTCTGCCTTCTTTTCCTCGTCCATTTCTACCTTTTCATCCATCTCAGTTTTCCTCTCTACTTCTTCCTCCCCTTCATCTCCTCCTCCTCCTCCTGCTCCTCCTCCTCTAAGAGTCTACACCTGGCTAAGTGAATGAACAGCGACGCAACAAGTGGCCGTGAAGATAAAGAAAGGTTCGAACCCCAAAACTTAACGGGGGGAAAAAAAGGAAGAGAGAGAAAACGGAAAGTCAAAAACCTCCTCCCGTTTTCTTTCACCGTTCTTAGCACTGATGGGGTGACTGTGTTATGTGTGTTTATGTATAGGAATTGCATTAGTTAAGATTATCTGTTTATTCGTTTTATTATTTATTGCTTTATGGAGGTTTGAGAACAGCAAAAGGAATGAATAAGAACGTGTGTGTGTGTGTGTGTGTGTGTGTGTGTGTGTGTGTGTGTGTGTGTGTGTGTGTGTGTTATTCTTGTTCGCCCACCTGCCTAAGCACTGGTGATGTATAGGTGTGTGTGTGTGTGTGTGTGTGTGTGTGTGTGTGTGTGTGTGTGTGGTGGTGGCAGACTGTCTTAAAAGAGCTTATAAAGAGGTGGAGTGGGAGAGTTGCGGTGATGAGTGAGTGGGATTGATGGCTGTGAATCAACTACTACGTTTTTTTTCTCCTATATCAACTATTTCCCAAGGCCACAAAGGAGGTTAGTCGGGTTTTCATGAGAGTCTGCGTCTTCTTCTTCTCTCTCTTTTACATTTTTTTCTTTATGTTCTTGTTTTCTTCTTACTCTTCTTGATCTTGTTCCTCTTTCGCTTGGCACTGTTTACTGTTCTTCTTGTTCTTTTTCTTGTTCTTTCTGTTTCTTCTTCTTTTCATTATGCAGAAGCCTTGGCAAACCATCACTAGGCTCATAACTCTACCATGGCAATACTATATATCACCGTTGCCAGATTACTGTACTCAGAGTATCGTATTTACCGGTGTCTGACTCATAACTATTGCCAAAAACACCAATAATTAACCATTTTAACGATAACTGTATATATGAAGGCAGTTATCGGGGTGGAGGTGACAGTTTTGGGGGTCGGAAATTGGCAGATAAAAGAGGAATGAGTATGACAATCTGGCAACTATTTTTTTTTTTTTTTTTTTTACAGCGAAGTAGACATTTTTTTTTTTTTACAGCAAAGGAGACATTTATTTTTCTTACAGCAAAGGAGACATTTTTTTTTTTTTTACAGCAAAGTACACATTTTTTTCACAGCAAAGGAGACAGTTCAAAGGCATAAAAAAAGAAAACAATAATGAAAAAAAAGCCCGCTGCTTACTGCTCCTAAAAAGAGTACAGATGTTATATATATACTATACAAAAAATCTATGTAGTCAGAGTTCTCGTTCACAGACTAACCTGAATATTTCAATGAACTATTAATAGGCTCATAAACCTATCCATGGCAATACTATATATACTGTAAAAAGATATATAGTCGGAGTTGGCGTTCATAGATTAACCTGAATATATGAATGAACTATTACTAGGCTCATAAACCTACCCACGGAAACACTATATATACCGTAAACAAATATATATTCTGAGTTAGCGTTCACAGTCTAACCTGAATATATGAATGAACTATCACTAGTCTCTAAACCTACCCATGGAAACGCTATATATACTGTAAAAAATATATAGTCAAAGTTGGCATTCACAGAGTAACCTGAATTAATGAATGAACTATGCTGAGAGGGCATTTCTTATTGGGCTTAACACCTGGCCGTGACTCTGACCGCACACCTGAGAGGCAAGAGGAACGTCCTGAGAGAGAAAGGAGCAGCTGGGTCAGTGTTTCGGCTTATTAACCTGATGGCGTGGAGTGTGTGTTGACGGGTGAAGTGTGTGTGGAATGTGTGCTTGGAGGAGGAGGAGAAGGAGGAGGTGGAGAAGGAGGAGGAGGAAAGGTAAGGAAGGAAGTGAAGGCATGCACTGATGAAAATAAGGAGGAGGTGATAAATATTGATAAATGATAAGATGAAATAGTAAGTAAGAAAGGAAGAGGAGGAGGAAAAGAAAAAGAATAAAAACAAGAGCAAAAAGAAGAACAAAAAGAGGAAGAAGAACAAGAACAAGAGAAAAAAGAACGGAAACAAAAAGAACAAGGAGAGAAAGAAGAGGAAGAAGAACAAAAAGAATAACTACAAGAACAAGAAGGAAAGGAGGAAGAAGAAGAAATAATTGAAATCTGAAGGAGGAAAAAACACAAGTGGAGAAGGAAGAAAAAAATGAATGAGAAAGAGGAGGAGGAAGAAGAAGAAGAGGAGGAAGAGGAGGAGGAGGAAGAAATGAAGAAAAAAATAGACATGCAACAATATGAAGAAAAGAACAAGAAGAAAAAGAGGAATAACGAAAAGAAGAAAAGGAGGAAGAGAAGAAATAATTGAAATCTTAAGGAGGAAAAAATACAAGTGGAAAAGGAGGAAAAAATATGAATGAGAAAGAGAAGGAGGAAGAAGAAGAAGAAGAAGAAGAAAAAGAGGGGGAGGAGGAGGAGGAGGAGGAGGAATGAATGATTTTATTGGCCAGATGCACACTTAGAATGTTTATGAAAGTCAAAGGTATGAGCTCCCACCTGTTCTTCCTCCTCTTCCTCCTCCTCCTGCTCCTCCTCTTCCTCCTCCTCCTGCTCCTCCTCTTCCTCCTCCTCTTCCTTTAATTATTCTGCCTCCTTCTTTCCTCCTCCATTTCTACCTCTTCAAGCATTCACACTAACCTTTCTACCTCCTCCTCCTTCTCCTCCTCCTCCTCCTCTACCTCCTCCTCCTCCTCTTTCATCAATCATTTTGCCTCTTCCTCTTACGGTTCTTTGTCTTTATCTTAACTCATTATTTTTTCTACCTCCTCCTCCTCCTCCTCTTCCTCTTCCTCCTCCTCCATCCTTTCCTCTTCCCACCTTCTTTTTCGTGACCTACTTCCACTATCTCTTCCTCCTCCCCTTCCTCCTCCTCCTCCTCTTCTTCCTCCTAACTCCCCATATTCCTCTTGCATTATCCATTTCATCTATTATCGTTCTTCTTGTTTTTGTTCCTCTTCTTGTTCTTATTCGTTGTCTTCTTGTTCTTATTTTTCTTCCTTTTGTTCTTCTTGTTCTTTCTTTTCTTCTTCTTCATCACCCATTTTTTTTCCTTTGAGCAAAATCTCTTGATACCGATTTTTATTATTCCAATTTTCACTATTCCAGTTTTACGATTCCCATTTTTACGATTCCGAATTTTTGAGCGACTGGAATCATCGGCGTTCCAGGAATCCGTCAACTTGGAACATCTGGGAATTCTCAGGGACAGTCTCGGGCGTCGACGGGAATCCGGGTTGGGTGGGAATGGCTTGAAGATCGACTCGGAATATTCCCATTTCAGAACGATTGTAAGGCTTGGGGAGAACACACACACACACACACACACACACACACACACACACACACACGCACACGCCACCCAAACATGCGTCATCGTGAGGTATGGCGCAGATTTCAGTGCAAGGGGCGTCGTAAGACAATATACTGCTGCTTGTAACGCCCCATGGAAGCAGGAATGTGGATAGCGGACAGCACGGGGCGGGGTGACGGGCTGGGTGACGGGCGGGGTGACGGTAAGGTGTGAGTGGTGAAGGGTAAGGGTATACGGTGACTAAAAAAAGGGGGGAAGGTGACGGGAGGGGGAGGAGAGTCGGTAACAGGGGACAGTGGGAGGTAGGTGACGGGAGAGCGGGGGTGGGGGGTGGGGGGGCAGGTAGATCGGAAAGAGGAGCGGTGACGTAAGCGCCGATCCTTCGCTAACTCTTCAAGATGAAAAGGTCCCAGATCGTGTTCTACTTTTTTCTTTCATTTCTTTCTTCTTTTTCTTCTACATTTTTCTTTTCTTCTTCTTCTTCTTCTTCTTCTTCTTCTTCTTCTTCTTCTTCTTCCTCTTCCTCTTCTTTTTCTTCTACATTTTTTCTCTTCTCCTTCTTCTTCTTCTTCTTCTTCTTCAACGACGAGATAAAACTGAATTGAAATGAAAGAAAAATCGGGGAAAAAATGGCCTATATAGTTATTTTTTTATCTCTCAACTGTCCCCTTTTTTTGGGGGTAATTTTGGTTGTCTAAATAAATGTCTGGTTTTATATTTTGTATCCATTTACACACTTCATGTTTTATATTTTGTATCCATTTACACACTTCATGTTTTATATTTTGTATCCATTTACACACTTCATGTTTTATATTTTGTATCCATTTACACACTTCATATGGAGACAGATTGTATCCATTTACACCCACGACCCTTTGTATCCATCGGTGACACTTCACGTTTTATATTTTGTATCCATTTACGAACTTCACGTTATATTTTATATCCATTCACGCACTTCACGTTCAAGTTATCCCGGGTTCGATTTCCGGGCGTAATGGAGACAGGCATCCAGGCGGGGACCCGAGACCCCCCCTTGTCTCAGTGAGGATGAATCAGTGAGTCTGGCGAAGATGCGAGTAACCCAACGCCTTCAGACCAGGGACTTGGATATCTTGACACATATAAGAAAAAGACATTAAATTCATCTCATTCCCGTTGTCCCCTTCACTATTGCAAGAGTTGGCCAGAATCTTCGCTCTTTCACCTCTTTTCTTTACTAAGCTTATGAACAATTTGCCTTCTCTTTCCTTGGTATATCGACGCAGTACAACCTTAACATTTTAAAGGGGAAACTAACACACACACACACACACACACACACACACACACACACACACACACGTGCCATGATAATTTTACCTTGATTACCTTATTTAAACCATCACTGCCATTCACTGAGGAAGGTCAAGACACAAATGATAGCCATAGAGCACTTGTGTGTGTGTGTGTGTGTGTGTGTGTGTGTGTGTGTGTGTGTGTGAAATGCTGGGTTTTTTTATATATTGTTCTTTTTTATTGTTCTTGTTTTCTTTCTTTTTATTCATCATTATCATCGTCTTGTTCATCTTCCTCCTTTTCTTCTTCTTCTTCTTCCTCTTCTTCTTCTTAAGGATAACTCGGCGGAAGGAAGTCACTTAGTTTATCCTCCTCCTCTTCCTGTTTCTTCTTCTTCCTCCTCCTCCTCCTCCTCCTCCTCCTCTCCTTTTCTTCCTCTTCCTCCTCCTCCTCCTCCTCCTCCTCCTCCTCCACTTCCACCAGCACCACCACCACCTCCTCCTCTTCCTTCTGCTTCTTCCCTCTCCTCCTCCTCCTCCTCCTCCTCCTCCTCCTCCTCCTCCTCCTCCACTTCCACCAGCACCACCACCACCTCCTCCTCTTACTTCTGCTTCTTCCCTCTCCTCCTCCTCCTCCTCCTCCTCCTCCTCCTCATCTGCTTCTTCCTTTACCAGAATTCACGTCTCCACTAATTGAATTACAACGGAGTAAATTTTTATCTTCTCTGCCTCCTCCTCCTCCTCCTCCTCCTCCTTCTTTCCTTCTCCTCTCCATCTCTCTCCACCACCTTCCTTCCCCTCCACCCTTGTCCTTCCTTCCCCCTCTTTCCCACGCCCCTCCTCCTCCCTTCACCTTCCTCTCCCCTCCTCTTCTTCTTTCTCTCGCATTTTCCTTCCCATTCTCCCTCCTCTCCTCTCTCCTCCTCCTCCTCTTCCCCCTTCTTCCCCTTTGAGGCTCGTGCCACTGACCTTCAAAATGAAATGCACTTCGTAGTTTAGGATTGTCTCTTGCCTTGTGTTACTCTATTGGCTGTATAATGCAATTTGATTAATGTATTTCTTCGATGTCTTTTTGTGTTTCTGTAGTTTGTCGTTGTGTTGGTTTAGTGCTTTTCTGCTTCCCCCCCCTTTTTTTTTTTTTACTTTTTCTTACTTTTTTTTATTTATTGTTGTTTTGTTTATTATTATATATCTGTTTTTATGTGTTTTGTTTTATTCATCTACATTAGTTCTTTTCATCATCCTCTTCGTTATTTTCATTTTTTTCCTTTTTCTTCGTTTTTCTTCTTCTACTTCTTCCCTTCACGGATATAAGATTTTACTGACCCTTTTTCATATGTTTCAGGCAGTGAGGTGTGGGAACAGTAAGGCTAACAGGATACTGGAGCGTACCCCTGTACCGAAGGTAAACGAGGATCAAGCCTCTACCGGTAACCCCTGAAACTACATCTCACCCCATCGTGAGCAGTCTAGTTTAATACTAGCTTTTTTTTTATGACAACTCCATACACTGTTACTGACCCTTTTTCGTGTGTCTCAGGCAGCCTGCAGCACGAGTAAAACCTGTAGACATTAGTTTCCCCCACAGCTTAGGTCACCAGTAGCGTAAGTTAAGGGTAGTAATTTCCTCTTATTTCTCTCTTTACTGTAAAATTTCCATGTCCCTTTCTTCCTTAAAGGCACATGGTGTTCTCTTCTAACTATTTCCTGCCGGCACATTGCCTGAGGGAGAGGTGGGTGGGGAGGAGCATTCATCTATTCTATCCTGTTCTACCACACGTAGTTTACTAGTAGTAGCGGTAGTAAACAGACACCCTCGCCATAGACCGACAGGTCTTCTGGTGTCTGTTCTTCCTATGTATTCCTGTTCTTCTCATTCTTATTCTTCTTGATCTTGTTTTAGTTCTACTTTTTTTCCTTCTTTTCTTCTTCTTCTTCTTTTTCTTCTTCTTCTTCTTCTTCTTCTTCTTTTCTTCTTTTTCTTTTTCTTTTTCTACTTTTGATCGTCTTCTTGTTCAGCTTCTTGGTCTTTTTTTCTCCTTCTTTTTCTTCCTCCACCTCCTCCTCATTTCTTCTCCTCCTTCTCCGTCTCCTCCTCCTCCTCCTCCTCCTCCTCTGATATTGAAAAAGCTGCCCTATTAGCTCTTTTTCTTCCTCCTCCTCCTCCTCCTCCTCCTCCTCTTAACCCCGATGTATTTTTACCTCTTTCCGGTAACTTCGTAAACACATTTGCTTGTAAACTTTCAGGCACTTATTTCCTTTGTTTCTTATTTCTTCTATTTTTATTTTCTGTTCCTGAGGTCAATTTTGGCTTCGTTTTATCGTGTTGTATTTCATTGTTGTTGTTTTCATTGTTTATTTATTTCGTTGTATTCTATCTTTCTTTTTCCTGTTACATTTTCCTTCTTTTTCTTTATATTATAGTTTATTTTTACTCTCTCTCTCTCTCTCTCTCTCTCTCTCTCTCTCTCTCTCTCTCTCTCTCTCTCTCTCTCTCTCTCTCTCTCTCTCTCTCTCTCTCTCTCTCTCTCTCTCTCTCTCTCTCTCTCTCTTCCTTTTTCTTTCCGTTTTTTTCTTTTTTCATCTTTTTTCTTCCCTTTTCTTCTTTTTTCTTCTCTCACCTCTTCTCCTTTCTTTTCTTTTCCTCTTTCTTTTACTTGTTTTCTGGTTTTCCTCTCTCTCTCTCTCTCTCTCTCTCTCTCTCTCTCTCTCTCTCTCTCTCTCTCTCTCTCTCTCTCTCTCTCTCTCTCTCTCTCTCTCTCTCTCTCTCTCTCTCTCTCTCTCTCTCTCTCTCTCTCTCTCTCTCTCTCTCTCTCTCCGTCTCTCTCTCTCTCTCTCTCTCTCTCTCTCTCTCTCTCTCTCTCTCTCTCTCTCTCTCTCTCTCTCTCTCTCTCTCTCTCTCTCTCTCTCTCTCTCTCTCTCTCTCTCTCACCTGCTCCTCGCCGTCATCTCTCCTTCCTTGTCCTAAATAACTTTAAATTTTTCTTCCTCCTTTCCTTCGTTCCTCGTGACCTACTTTTCTGCCTTTCTTTAGCGTTCTTTCTTGACCTCCTGTTCGCTATCACTATTTTCTTTTTTGCGTTTTTTCTTATCTTCCTCCTTTTTCTTACTAGATTATTGCAGTCTGTATCTTATTCTTCCTCCCTTCTCTTCTTTTATCTCCCCTTTTCCTTTCTTCTTTTCTCTCTTTTCTTGTTTTCTTGTTTTACTTTTTCTTTTCGTCTTTTTTTCATCTTTTTCTTCCCCCTTTTTTTCTCTTTATGTTTTGACCAACTATATTTTTTGCGTTTTTTTTTTCTTTAACCTTGTACGTTTTTTTTTACGTTCTTTCTTCCTTTGCTTTCACTAATTATATCTTTGTAACCAACTATATTTTCAACTCTATTTCTCTTCTTTTCCTTTTTCTTTCCGTTTCTTCTTTATTTCATCTTTTTCTTCTTCGCGTTTCTTCTTTTTCTTCTCTCTCTCTCTCTCTCTCTCTCTCTCTCTCTCTCTCTCTCTCTCTCTCTCTCTCTCTCTCTCTCTCTCTCTCTCTCTCTCTCTCTCTCTCTCTCTCTCTCTCTCTCTCTCTCTCTCTCTCTCTCTCTCTCTCTCTCTCTCTCTCTCTCTCTCTCTCTCTCTCTCTCTCTCTCTCTCTCTCTCTCTTTTCTTTTTATTTCTTCTCTTTCTTTTCTTGTTTTCTTCCTTTTTATATTTTTTTCTTTTTATCACTTTTTTTCTTTTTCTATTATTATCCTTTTTTCTTTGTTTTCCTTCCTGTCATTTGTTTATTATCGTTATCTGTCTTTGTCTTCTTCGTTCTAATTTCCTTTCTCTTTGTTTGCTTTCATTCTGTGTCCTTTATCTTCCTCTCCCTCATTTCCTTCTTACGTGGGATCTTATTCTTCTTTTCCTCTTTCTTCTTTTCTTATCTTCGTATTTTTCGTCCTCTTCTAACTCCTTTTTCGTTTCTCCTCTTTCTTGCGTCTTTTAGCGTCCAATTCTCCACTTCCTGTTTACGGTTTTTTGATCTGTTATTTCATTTTACTCTTTGTTTTCCTATTTATCATTATATTTTTCGCCCATACTTTACTTCCTCTCTCTTTGTTTTCAGACGTTTATCTTCCTCTTCTCTATCTCGTATTTGTGTTTTTTGACCTTATTCTTTGCTCTTTATTTTCTATTTCTGTATTTTTCGTTCTCTTTCACTTCCTTTTTCTTTGTTTTCCTTCTTCAGACGATTATTATTTCTCTTCTTTATCTCCTATTTTTGTTTTTTGACCGTATTCTTTGCTCTTTATTCCTATTTCTGTATTTTTCGTTCTCTTTCACTTCCTTTTCTTTGTTTTCCTTATTCAGACGATTATTATTTCTCTTCTTTATCTCCTATTTTTGTTTTTTTGACCTTATTCTTTGCTCTTTATTCCTATTTCTGTATTTTTCGTTCTCCTTTACTTTCTCTTTCTTTGTTTTCCTTCTTCAGATCTTTATCATTCCTTTTCTCTGTCTCCTATTCATGTTTTGCGACCTTATTCTTTGCTCTTTATTTCCTATTTCTGTATTTTTCGTTCTCTTTCACTTTATTTTTCTCTGTTTTCCTTTTTCAGACGTTTATCATTCCTTCATGTGCTCTTTATTTCCTATTTCTGTATTTTTCGTTCTCTTTCACTTTATTTTTCTCTGTTTTCCTTTTTCAGACGTTTATCATTCCTCTTCTCTATCTCCTATTTATTTTCTCCTTTATTTTCTATCTGTGTTTTTCGTTCTCCTTTACCTCCTTTTTTCTTTGTATTCCTTTTTTAATCTTTTCTATTCCTCATTTCTTTTCGCTGTTTATGCTTTTCACTTTTTTTTTTTACTCTATTTCCTATTTTTATCATTGACTCCCTTCCTTTGTGTCACTTTTATCTTCCTCTTCTCTCTTATTTCCTGTTTGGGTTTTTCCATTTTTCTTATTTCTTCTTCCTCCGGTTATTCTCTTCCTTCGATCTTATATTTTTTTTCAACCTTCCGATCTTCTATTTTTATTGCCTTGTTTTCTATCTGTTTTTCGTTCAACTTTACTTCCTCTTTCTTTTCTTGTTTTTGTTCACTTCTCTTTTTCCTGTTTTCTTCCTTCGTATCCTTTTCTGACCTCATTCTCTATTTATAACAAACTTTCTATTACCGTTTTATCTTCCTCATCCTCTGTTTTCCCTGTTTTTTTCTCCCTCTCTTTTGGTATAATTCTTTGGCCGTTCTGTATATAACTTCTGCCATTTTGTAAGCTTTTATTTCCTCTTTTCCTTCATATTCTCTGTTTTTATCATCGTTTTATCCTCCTTATCCTCCGTTCTCCGTGCTTCCTTTCTTTCTCTTTTGGTTTAATTCTTTGACCGTTCTGTATATAACTTCTACCATTTGTAAGCTTTCATTTCCTCCTTTTGCTTCATATTCTCTGTTTCCTCTTTTAACTCACCATTCACCGGCCAGCCCGAAGTAGGCCTACCTGGGAAAACCTGGGGAAGTTAAACTGTGGTAATACGGGATTTCACATTGGGTCGTGTCCCGGGATAACTGCGCCGCATTCTCAAACATTTCGGAGCTAACACACTCACATTTGACAAGCCTTTCGTATGGGTTGTGGGCATTTCCAGAGGTACTTTAGTGACCCTGGTGGTAGTCTGACCCTTCTTCTGTACCACGAACATATCTAAACACTTATTAGAACCCGATTAATCTCCTTTTCGGCCCTTGGAAATAGTTTATGTGAGAGCTAACATACATTTGACAAGGCTTTCGTATAGGTCGTGGGCATTTTCAGGGATACTTCTATGACCCTGGTGGTAGTCTGACCCTTCTTCTGTACCACGAACATATATAAACACTTATTAAAACCCGATTAATCTCCTTTTTGGCTTTCGGGAATTGTTGATGTAAGAGCAAAAAGCGTCGAGATTGTGGGCCCTGTTTTTTTCTTCTCCTAAAATCTACGCTCACATTTTTCCGTTTCTATTTCTATCTTTTATCCTATGTTCTTTCTTTACTTAATGCTTTCCTTCCTTCACCCTTTTTCCTTTTCTTTCCCTACAATCTACGCTTATGGGTGCTGCAGATACGTCCTTCCTCTCCCTCTTTCTGTCATTTTTCTTTTTCTGTTTCATTCTTTTGTCTTTTGTTCGTTCTTTACTTTCTGCTTTCCTTCCTTAACCATTTCTCCTTTTCTTGTCCTAAACTCTATACTTATGGGTGTTGCAAATACGTCTTTTCTCTCCCTCTTTCTGTCATTTTTCTTTTTCTGTTTCATTCTTTTGTCTTTTGTTCGTTCTTTACTTTCTGCTTTCCTTCCTTAACCATTTCTCCTTTTCTTGTCCTAAACTCTATGCTTATGGGTGTTGCAAATACGTCTTTTCTCTCCCTCTTTCTGTCATGTTTCTTTTTCTGTTTCATTCTTTTGTCTTTTGTTCTTTCTCTACTTTTTGCTTTCCTTCCTTAACCATTTCTCCTTTTCTGTTGCAAATACGTCTTTTCTCTCCCTCTTTCTGTCATTTTTCTTTTTCTGTTTCATTGTTTTGTCTTTTGTTCGTTCTTTACTTCCTCCTTTCCTTCCTTCACCTTTTTTCCTTTTATTTTCCTTAACTCTATGCTGATGGGTGTTGCAAATTCGTCCTTTCTCTCCGTCTTTGTCATTTTTCCGGTTCTATTTCAATCTTTTATATTTTGTTCCCTTTTTTTCTCTCTTTCACTTGCCATTTCATCTTTTCACTTCCTTTTATCCACCTTCTCTCCTTCATCCACGCATAGGATACATAAATCGGGTTGTTTTCCTCTCTTCTTCTTTTCTTTCGTTCATTTTCTTTCTTCCTTCTATCCATCCTGCTCCTTTTCTTTACTGTTTTTTCTTTCAATCTTCTGTACTTGACCCACGCATACGATATCTTACGGGGGTAGTTTTTCATCCTTCCCTCTCTTCTCTTCTCTCCCTCTTTCTTCCCTCACCCCCACACGCGCGCGCTTCCACTGAACGAATTTACACGAATCTTCTGTATATACTTGACCACGCATAGGATATCTTGAGGGGGTTGTTTTCCTTCCTTCCTTCCTTCCTTCTCTTCTTTTCTCTTCTCTTATCTTCCCCTTTTTGTCCCCCACCCACTCACACACACAATCGCTTCCACTGAACTATTTTACACGAATCTTCTGTATATACCTGACCCACGCATAGGATATCTTGAGGGGGTCGGTTTCCTTCCTTCCTTCCTTCCCTCTCTTCTCTTATCTCCCGCTTTCTTTCCTGACCCCCACACACGCGCACTTCCACTGAACGAATTTACACGAATCTTCTGTATATACTTGACCACGCATAGGATATCTTGAGGGGGTTGTTTTCCTTCCTTCCTTCCTTCCTTCCCTCTCTTCTCTTCTCTCCCTATTTTCTTTCCCCACCCACACGCGCTTCCCTTCGAATCTTCTGTATATACCTGACCCACGCATAGGATATCTTAATTAAGGGGGTAGTTCTCCTTCCTTCCTTCTCTTCTCTTCTCTTCTCTTCTTTTCTCTTCTCTTCCCCCTTTTGTCCCCCACCCACACAGACACTCGCTTCCACTGAACTCTTTTAACACGAATCTTCTCTCCATTGCCTCGCAGAAATAGATACTTTTCCAAAAATCTTGAGGTCACTGAACATACTAGGGAAATACGAGGAGGCGGAGGAGGAGGAGGAGTAAGAGGAGCACATGTTTACTAGGAAGTAGGATGCTTGTGCGTGGGAAGAGAGAGAGAGAGAGAGAGAGAGAGAGAGAGAGAGAGAGAGAAAGGAGGAGAAGAAAACAGAAAAGAAAAGAAAAGAAAAATGAAATGAGACAGACAGACAGACAGACAAACAAGCACACACACACACACACACACACACACACACACACACACACACACACACACACACACACACAACCCCCCCCCACACACACACATACATACAAACTTCCACTCAAACAAACATAAACATTCATTCACACACACACACACACACACACACACACACACACACACACACACGCAGAAAGGGCACGTGACGCGACCTATTTCCCCAGTGCGAACCGAGGCGTAGAAAACGAGGGGAAGGGAAGGCGACGGACCTGGGGGGGGGGGGAGCGGTCATTCCTGAAAGCCTGGAACACGCGAGATCCGATTCCTGGAGATTCCCATGACGTCACACATGCGTAGGAAGCATCGGCGACACCCGGGCGAGAGAGAGAGAGAGAGAGAGAGAGCTACAGAGAGCGGCGAGAGGGTTGCTTGCCCTTTAAATCTTCTCTCTTCTTTCTCTTTTTCATTCTCTCTCTTATTCTCTCTCTCTGTCTGTCTCTCTCTCTCTCTCTCTCTCTCTCTCTCTCTCTCTCTCTCTCTCTCTCTCTCTCTCTCTCTCTCTCTCTCTCTCTCTCTCTCTCTCTCTACGCCGTTAACTTTCTTACTGTTCGATAATGAGTGTGTCTCTCTCTCTCTCTCTCTCTCTCTCTCTCTCTCTCTCTCTCTCTCTCTCTCTCTCTCTCTCTCTCTCTCTCTCTCTCTCTCTCTCTCTCTCTCTACGTCGTTAACTTTCTTACTGTTCGATAGTGTGTGTGAGTGTGTGTGTGTGTGTGTGTGTGTGTGTGTCTCTCTCTCTCTCTCTCTCTCTCTCTCTCTCTCTCTCTCTCTCTCTCTCTCTCTCTCTCTCTCTCTCTCTCTCTCTCTCTCTCTCTCTCTCTCTCTCTCTCTCTCTCTCTCTCTCTCTCTCTCTCTCTCTCTCTCCCGGATTGACATTTCACAACGTCCGGCATTGGATTATTTAGGAGTTCCTGAATGGAGGAGGAAGAAGAGGAAGAAGAGGAGGAGGACGAGTAGGAGGAGGAGGAGGAGGAGGAGGAGGT
>NC_066532.1:5281658-5284158 GCF_024679095.1 Eriocheir sinensis | reverse complement strand
AGTAATAGTAGTAGTAGTAGTAGTAGTAGTAGTAGTAGTAGTAGTAGTAGTAGTAGTAGTATCAGTAATAGTAGTAGTATTAGTAGTAGTAGTAGTAGTAGTAGTAGTAGTAGTAGTAGTAGTAGTAGTAGTAGTAGTAGTAGTAGTAGTAGTAATAGTAGTAGTAGTAGTAGTAGTAGTAGTAGTAGTAGTAGTAGTAGAAGTTATATTATAGGTGATATTGATATTGTAGTAGGTGTGGTGCTGGTGGTGGTTGTGTTACTGGTGTTGCAATAGTAGTTTTGTGGTGGTGGTGATGAAATAATGGTGGTGGTGGTGGTGTTGATATCAGTGGTGAAGGGGGGTGATGGAGGTGATGGCGGTGTTGAAGTGGTAGTGTCGTGGCGGTGACGAGGGCAGTAGGTAGGTGTCTGGCGCTAGCTCGGTCATCGCAAGGTCAAGGTCGCCGGCGATCAATACGGCTATCTACGTATTACCTCTCTCTCTCTCTCTCTCTCTCTCTCTCTCTCTCTCTCTCTCTCTCTCTCTCTCTCTCTCTCTCTCTCTCTCTCTCTTTCACGTCATAACACTCTCTCCCTTCCTCATTCCTTCTTTTCTTTTCTTTTTTCTATTATTTCCTTCGTTTCTTCCTTAACTCTCTCTCTCTCTCTCTCTCTCTCTCTCTCTCTCTCTCTCTCTCTCTCTCTCTCTCTCTCTCTCTCTCTCTCTCTCTCTCTCTCTCTCTCTCTCTCTCTTTTGTGACGTAACTTAATTTCCACGTATAGTCACTTAAAACATTACCTCCCTCCATTTTTTTTCTCCTTTCCTCTCTCTCTCTCTCTTCCTTTCCTTCGATATAAAAAAACTCCTTTCTTAGCCTTCTTTCTTCCTCTCCTTCTCCCCTTTCCTTCTCCTTTTCTCTCCCTTCCCTCCCTCCTTTACTCTTCTTCCCTTTCTCTTTTCTTCCTTTTATCTCCTTCTTTCTTCTTCTCCCTGTCCTTCTTTATCCTCATTAGTGTTACCTGTTTAGTGTGTGTGTTTGTGTGTGTGTGTGTGTGTGTGTGTGTGTGTGTGTGTGTGTGTGTGGCGCAGTGCAATGACCTTGAACGTGTAGGAAACGTGCCGCTGTTTGTGTGTGTGTGTGTGTGTGTGTGTCCGGTTCTGGGTGGTTTTGAGAGAGAGAGAGAGAGAGAGAGAGAGAGAGAGAGAGGTGGGTGGGGGGGACGTCCTTAGCGCTGACTCTGAAAGGGGAAAACCCCGTGGACACGCCCAACACACACACACACACACACACACACACACACACACACACATGCAAGCAGTCTTACACAAACACGCACACAGGATATTTCTCTCTCTCTCTCTCTCTCTCTCTCTCTCTCTCTCTCTCTCTCTCTCTCTCTCTCTCTCTCTCTCTCTCTCTCTCTCTCTCCGAGCAACAAACAAACAAACAAACACACTGTATCCAAGATCTATATTCTGAACTTTAGATTCACACACACACACACACACACACACACACACACACACACACACACACACACACACACACACACACACACACACACACACACACACACAGTCATTCACACATGTCCTCATGCACAGAACAACAACGACAAAAACAACACCACTACTACTACTACTACTGCTACAACTACTACTACTACTACTACTACTACTACTACTACTACTAATAATAATAATAATAATAATAATAATAATAATAATAATAATAATAATAATAATGATATAATAGTAATACAAAGACTCATGTGAGAAGAAAATAAATAAGTAAAAATGTTTGTCGAAAAAAAAAAATGACGCAACCGAAGAAGAAAAAACAGGAAGATGATAAAAATTAAATAAAATCAATCAATAAATAATAAAAACAAATGATGACGCAATAGAAGAAGGAAAAATAGAAGGATAACGATAAAAAGAGCTTCGTGATTTCCATACATTGTGCGTGGAGAAACATGGACGGTGATAAATGCTGGATGACAAACGGCCTTACATCACATTACTGCGCATTACCAGACAAAGAGAGAGAGAGAGGCTAAACAACCTCCTAAAAACATGAAAATAAGAAGAAAACAGGAGAAAAAAGCAAAAAAAAAAAAAAGGAAAAGGAAAAGAAGTAGAAGAAAAAGAAGAAGAAAATACTTGAGAAAAAAAGGAAAAGAAAGATGCAGAAAACACACACACACACACACACACACACACACACACACACACACACACACAGTTCCTAGTTTTATGAATGCCTGACTGGGCGTGGCATAGTCTGGCACTCCCGATTAGTCTTTCTCCTCTTCCTTGCTTCTTCCCTATCTTCCCTTTTCTCCCCTTCTGTTCCTCTCACCTTTATTCTCCTTTCCTTTCCCTCTCCTCTTTCTTAATCCTCTCTCCCTCTCTCATCCCTTTCCTTGTCCTCTTTGCTCGTCCTTCTGTTCGAATCTTTTGCGTTCACTCACCTTTGTTCTCTCCTCCTTCCCCTCTTCTCCTCTCCCTTTCCGTC
>NC_066532.1:5261658-5279158 GCF_024679095.1 Eriocheir sinensis | reverse complement strand
CTCTCTCTCTCTCTCTCTCTCTCTCTCTCTCTCTCTCTCTCTCTCTCTCTCTCTCTCTCTCTCTCTCTCTCTCTCTCTCTCTCTCTCTCTCTCTCATCTTTTTCGTAGCATATTCATCTTTTCGTTCTTTCCTGCATTATCTCACCTTCACGTTCATCCAATTACCAGTTTTCCGCATTCTTTAACTCACGTGACTAACTTATAACTCAGGTAAGCAGTGTGGGCTTTCCCCTTACTTATTATTTTCCTATTATTACGTTTTCTTCATTTTCCGGTTCTTAAACTTGTCCTTCATTCACCCAGATATACACAAACATTTACTTTCAGTTTAAAGTATTCTAAGTTGGTGATTTTCTTTTATATATACACTTATTATAATTTATCACCATCTTCTCTTTCATGTTCTTACATTTTCTTAATTTTCCGGTCGTTAAACTTGTTCTTCAGTCATCCAAGTATCCACAAACACTTACATTCAGTCTAAAGTATTCGAAGTTAGTTTCTTTATATATATATATATATATATATATATATATATATATATATATATATATATATATATATATATATATATATATATATATATATATATATATATTTTTTTTTTTTTTTTTTGCGCTGTCATAATTTCTTTACAGTGTCTCTTATCATCCACAATTATTTTCATTCACTATAAAAAGCGTTCTAGATAATTTTTTTTTGTTGTCTTTTATATTTTCACTGGATCATAATTTCTCTACAGTTTTTTTTTTTTTTCCTTTTCTTCAGTTTCCTTTTTTTTTCTCTCACATTCTTCAAGCTCAAACATTTACATTCACTAAAAAAATCTAGGTTAGTTATTTTCTTTATATTTTCAGTAACAATTTCTCTCTAGTTTATATTTTCCTTTCCATTAGTTCTTTTTTTTTCTCACATTCTTCAAGTTCAAACATTTACATTCTCTCAAAAAAAAAAAATCTAGGTTAGTTATTTTCTTTATATTTTCAGTAGCAATTTCTCTCTAGTTTATCTTTTCCTTTCCATTAGTTCTTTTTTTTCACATTCTTCAAGTTCAGGCAGTTTACATTCACTTGCAAATTAAAAAAAAAAGTATTCTAGATCAGTTTTGTTGTCTGATATTTCACTAACATAAATTTTTCATGGTTTATCTTTTCCTTTTCTTTAGTTTATTATTTTCTTCTTTCTTCCTTCAAACTCCTTCAGTCCCTCAAAATACTCATATCCTATAATCTGATCCTATTCCTCCTCTCCTTGCTTCCTATTCCACTTTTCCTTCTTTCTAATATCCTTCAAATTCCTTCAGTCCCTCAAAATACTCATATCCTATAATCTGATCCTTTTCCTCCTTCCCTCGCTTCCTATACCACTTTTCCTTCCTTCTTAAATCCTTCAAACTCCTTCAGTCCCTCAAAATACTCATATCCTATAATCTGATCCTATTCCTCTTTCCTCGCGTCCTATTGCTCAGTTTTCCTACTTCTTACATCCTCTAAGGCGTCCTATACCGTCATATCCTGTCCTTATCCTTCACCGGAAAAGTGTTTATATCCTTTAGTGTTATCCTTATTATCTCCTTCTCCTACTCTCTTTGTATTCTTCTACATCAGTTCCTTGCATTCTATTTCCTAGTTATCCTTCTATCGTGCGTGTATCCTTCCGTTTGTAAGTTCCTATTCCTCTGGGTCCTATTCCTGGTATCCTATTTTTTAGTTTTCTTTCTTTCTTCCGTATCCTTCAGTTTATATGCTTTTTTTCTTCATCTGCGTAGTTTCCTGGTATCCTATTCTTCGTTTTCCTTCTTTCACTCTCGCATCCTTCAGTCCGTAAATCCTTTCTTGTCTGCGTCGTGATTCTTGTATCCTTTTCCCAGTATTCCTTCTTCCTGTCAAACCCTTTTTCCCTGCGTCATTTTACTTGCATCCTCTTCCCTATAGTTTCCTTTTTGTTCATATCCTATCTTCTGTAAGTCCCTCTTCAGTCCTTTATATCTGAGTCGTATTCCTCGCATCCTATTTCTCGCTCGCATCCTTCTGTCTCTTAGTCCTGTACTGTACCTCGCATCCTTTTCCCTAGTTTTCCTTTTTGCTCACATCCGTCATCCTTTCAGATCCTCTTCCTCTTCCTCTTCAATGAGTTCCTTGCAACCGACAATCAGTTTTCTTCTCTCGGGCGCATCCTTCAGTCAGTAAATCCCTCTTCCTCTTCGTCCTGTTCTTCGGATCCTTTTTCCCAGTTTCCTGCTTGCCCGCGTCCTTCAATATGTTAATCGTTCCTATTCCCCTATCTTCCTTCTCGCGCGCATCCTTCACTCAGTTAGTCCCTCCGGTCCTTCATTCTCTTAGTCATCTTTCTCGCATCCTTCTCCCTAGTCTGCCTTCTTGCACATCCTTCACTCAGTTATTCCCTCCAGTCCCTCTTTCTCGCATCCTTCTCCTTCTTGCACATCCTTCATTCTGTTTGTCCCTCCAGTCCTTCTTTCTCTTCGTCATCTTTCTCGCATCCTTCTCCTTCTTGCACATCCTTCATTCTGTTTGTCCCTCCAGTCCCTCTTTCTCCCAGTCATCTTTCCTTGCATCCTTCTATACCCAGTCCTCCGTCTTGCTCGCCTCCTTCACTCCGTCTTCCGCTGCTCCGCGTCCTCAGACTCGCAGGGGACATACGGGGAGGTGTGCGGTATTCCCGGTGAGCCAGCCAGCTTCCGAGGACTCAGGGTCACCCACTACCACGCAGCAAAGAGCCACCCACCCCACACCCGTCCACCTGAGCCCTACTCCACCTCCCCCCCGCCGACGCCCATCACCCTTTACTTCCCTCTCTTCCATCCACCCAACTCCACCCCCAGCCTCCATCCACCGCCCCTTGCTTCCTTCTCTTCCATCCACCCAACTCCACCCCCCCAGCCTCCATCCACCGCCCCTTGCTTCCCTCTTCCACTCACTCCACCCCGCCCTCACCCACCGCCTACATCCCCTCACTTCCATCTATTCCATCCAGAGAGAGGATGAATGGTTGGTGTGATAAATGGAGGGAGGAAGGGAGGAATGAGTGGAGGGAAGTGGAGCGAAGGAGGAAAGAAAGGAGTGGAGGATATGATGATGCGTAATTCACACACACACACACACACACACACACACACACACGAGCGCACCACTTTTTCCGCCTCTCTACGCAGCTATATTTAACAACGTGACCTTAATTTGCATTCTATTCTGGGAAGATTCAGAAGGACATGACATTCGCAACTGTGTGTGTGTGTGTGTGTGTGTGTGTGTGTGTGTGTTGTTATGGGGCTTCCACGCGGGTGCTTGTGACGTAGCAGTGACGGAGTGTGCGATAGTGTGACGCTGTGTGTGTGTGTGTGTGTGTGTGTGTGTGTGTGTGTGTGTGTGTGTGTGTGTGTTATGTAAATGTGCGGGCCCCCACCTGCCGATCGTCTGTCAAAAGGGTGATTAGAATAGCCTTACCTGTACTTACCTGTCTGTTTATATACTCTGTCTGTCTGTCTGTCTGTATATATGTATGTATGAATGTATGTATGTATGTATGGATGTGTGTGTTCTCTCTCTCTCTCTCTCTCTCTCTCTCTCTCTCTCTCTCTCTCTCTCTCTCTCTCTCTCTCTCTCTCTCTCTCTCTCTCTCTCTCTCTCTCTCTCTCTCTCTCTCTCTCTCTCTCTCTCTCTCTCTCTCTCTCAATGTGTTACCTTAATTTCCCTATTTAGGACAGAGAGAGAGAGAGAAGAAGAAAGAAGAGAGAGAGAAGAGAACACACACACCTCACACACACACACACACACACACACACACACACACACAGCTGTAAAAAAAAAAAAAAACACACACACACAAGGCTCATCATGACAGAACACAAGAGATCCTGTTTCTTCTCCCTCTTTTCTTCTTCTTCTTCTTCTTCTTCTTCTTCTTCTTCTTCTGATCTTTGATAATGCTTCACACGACAATATCCTTACCAGACCAAACAAGAACAACTGGGCATTGAAGGGAAAGTACATAGTTGGATCACGCACTATCTAATCAACAGAAAGGGTGGACGTTAGTGGTGATTGTGTGTCAAAATATCAGTAAAAATAGACATGAAAATAGTCAAAATAAATGATAGATAATGAATGATAACAGTAATAAGTGAAAATGAAAAAAAAAAAAGATCAACAGACAACAAAGGATAGACATTAATGTGGTGATCTTATGTGTCAAAATATCAGAAAAAACATAAAAATAATTAAACGAAAATAAAAATAGAAATAAATAAGAAAAATAATGAGAAAAAGAAGTCAGCAAAGAGTGGTCCTTAATGGTGATCGTATGATGAAAAAAAGAAGAAAAAATAATAAAAGTAATAAAAAAAGTTGAAATATGTAGTAATTGCTATACTAATAAGGATGAATCGATGTTGTTTGTGATTGATGACACGTCGCGAATCTTGATATACTGCCACACAAATTAAATAACAATTTATTCAGACCTCACCAAACCATACTTCACCAGCGTTGCTCCACAAGTGTTGATGATTGATGACAGGTTTCGAATCGTAATATAATGCCGCATAAATCAAATATAACCAAATCAACTCGGACTGCACCAAACTGATTGATTAAGATAAAAGATAGAAAAGAAAATAAGAAAAGAAAGATCTAAATCTAAACCTAACCTAAACTAATCCTAACCTAACCTAACCTAAACCTAATCTAACCTAACCTAACTTAAACCTAACCTAACCTAAACTAACCTAAACCTAACCTAACCTAACCTAATCTAACCTAAACCTTACCTAACCTAACCTAATCTAACCTAACTTAAACCTAACCTAACCTAACCTAAACCTAACCTAACCTAACCTAAACCTTACCTAACCTAACCTAATCTAACCTAACTTAAACCTAACCTAACCTAATCTAACCTAAACCTAACCTAACCTAACCTAACCTAACCTAACCTAAACCTAACCTAACCTAACCTAATCTAACCTAACCTAATCTAACCTAACCTCAACCTAAACCTTGCCTAAATCTAACCTAATCTAGCTAACCTAACCTAAACCCTGGCCTAACCTGGCCTGGCCTAACTAGCAACCTAACCTGAGCCTAACCTGGCCTGGCTGGCCTAACCTAACCTGGCTAGCCTGGCCTAACCTAACCTAATCTAACCTGGCTAACCTATCCTACTTAACTAACCTTACCTTACCTAACCTAACCTAACCTAACCTAACCTAACCTAACCTAACCTAACCTAACCTAACCTAACCTAACCTAACCTAGCCTAACCTAACCTAACCTAACCTAAACCTAACCTAACCTAACCTAACCTAACCTAACCTAAACCTAACCTAACCTAATCTAACCTAACTTAAACCTAACCTAACCTAATCTAACCTAAACCTAACCTAACCTAACCTCACCCAACACGCCCGCACGCCCACCTATTCCAAATTAAACGTAGACAAATAAATTCAGATCCCACCAAATCATCCTTCGCCAACGTTCCTGCCAGAGTGTATGGATTTGGTTCTCACCCTCAGCTCAGTAGGTCAATGGAACAAGATCGGATCACTTAAACACGAACGCGGCCGCCACTTCCTGCACCTTCAAATGCGCAAAAGGGACCGACCGTGTGATCTCTTTTATACTAACGGCTTTTTTTTTTTTACATTGGTCATTGTTTTACTTAGGATTCTTACTTGTTTTATTTTCTTATTTCGTTTTTCTTGACTTTTTTTACATATTTTTTCATTTAGTTTTTTCATCTTCATTATTTTTTTTTTTTACTTTTCTTTATAGTTTTTTTTTGGTTCAGTTCAGGGACAGACCACTTAGCTTAGTATGAATTTTAGGGTCTGTGTGGTCTGAATATCTGTGTGAATCTATGTATACCCCCCCTCCTCTCTCTCTCTCTCTCTCTCTCTCTCTCTCTCTCTCTCTCTCTCTCTCTCTCTCTCTCTCTCTCTCTCTCTCTCTCTCTCTCTCTCTCTCTCTCTCTCTCTCTCTCTCTCTCTCTCTCTCTCTCTCTCTCTCTCTCTCTATCTGCGTTGTGTCTATATCTAAGTAATTATCTCATTTATCTATCTATTAATTAATCTATATATGAAACTACGCATCTAGTGTCTCTCTCTCTCTCTCTCTCTCTCTCTCTCTCTCTCTCTCTCTCTCTCTCTCTCTCTCTCTCTCTCTCTCTCTCTCTCTCTCTCTCTCTCTCTCTCTCTCTCTCTGCGTTATGTCTATATCTAAGTAATTATCTCATTTATCTATCTATTAATTAATCTATATATGAAACTACGCATCTCTCTCTCTCTCTCTCTCTCTCTCTCTCTCTCTCTCTCTCTCTCTCTCTCTCTCTCTCTCTCTCTCTCTCTCTCTCTCTCTCTCTCTCTCTCTCTCTCTCTCTCTCTCTCTCTCTCTCTCTCTCTCTCACACACACACACACAACAACAGCAATGACCGGCAAAACGCTATTGAACCCGTTTTCCTGCGCCGCTGCTGACGTCACTCCCGCGTCACAGATTTCCAGGACGTCACAGGGACACAGCTCTTGCGTCATGGATCCTGGTGTGACGTCACTGCGCTCCTCCCTCCCTCCCTCTTTCCCCCCCCTCGTCCCGGAAAACAGCGGTCCGGTGGGTGTGCCTGATCCTGTTCCTGCTCCTCCTGATGGTCTATTTACGATTCACCTTTGTCATGCTCCCTCATTGCGTCTATGTTCATCACGGTACTTATAGAGACGAGGAGTTTAAAGGTTGTTTTTTTCAGACGCTTCCGGCTCTCACGTCAACCACTTCCAAAGGCCAAAAAAGAGATTGCTCGGGTTCTAATGAGTGTTTTTTGAGGTTCATAATACAGAGGAAGGGTCAGACTACCACCAGTGTCATAAAACTACCAATGGAAATCCTCACAACTCCTACGAAAGCCTTGTCAAATAGCTGTTTCTTAGGTTCATGGTACAGAAGAAGGATCAGACAGCCACCAGGGTCATAACACTACCCCTGGAAATTGCTATAACTCCTACGAAAGCCTTGTCAAATAGCTGTTTCTTAGGTCATGGTACAGAAGAAGGATCAGACAGCCACCAGGGTCATAACACTATCCCTGGAAATTGCTATAACTCCTACGAAAGCCTTGTCAAATAGCTGTTTCTTAGGTCATGGTACAGAGGAAGGGTCAGACTGCCACCAGGGTCGTAAAACTAACCCTGGAAATGTTCACAACTACGAAAGACTTGCTTGCTGGGGCGATATAATGTTCAAGAATACAGGCTTGATTTGGTTCGGTCCTCACATTAACTATTTCCAAAGGCCAAACAGGGGATTAAACGTGTTCTCATGAGTGTTTTTCTGGGGTCATGGTACAGAGGAAGGGTCAGACTACCACCGAGGTCATAAAACTACCCCTGGAAATGGCTATAACTCATACGAAAGCCTTGTCAAATAGGTGTGCTAGGGCGCCAAAAGTTTTAAAGGTCATATTCTTAGACATATCAACGGCCAAACAGAAGGGTCAGACTACCAACGAGGTCATAAAACTACCCCGGTAAATGGCTATAACTCATAAGAAAGCCTTGTCAAATAGGTGTGCTAGTTTTCAAGCAGACACTTCTTCTACTATGAACCTGAAGTAGCTATTTGACAAAACTTTCGTAGGAGTTAATTCATTTCAGGGAGGTTTTTCTACCCTGGTGAATATTCTTCTCTATCTGTACCATGAACCTATTCAAACACTCATCAGAACCCGATTGATCTCCTCTTCGGCCTTTGGAAATAGTTGATGTGATAGGGGAAAGGAAGGGTCTGACAATACCTAAGGATATCTCTCTCAAGGTGGTGTCATAGGGGGGGGTGGTAAGGCCTGGCTGGAGAGGTTACGTGTATCCCTAAGCTGTATTGATCTTTAGTCGACCCGTTAAAGAGGCGAAAACAGGCTGCAGAGTGTGTGTGTGTGTGTGTGTGTGTGTGTGTGTGTGTGTGTGTGGAGGTTGAAGGGGAAGGCGAGAGAGAGTATTGCGTTGTTGCTGTGAGAGAGAGAGAGAGAGAAGGGAATAAGAGAAGAGAGGGAAAAAGGAGATAAGAGAGGGAAGGAAAGTGAAGATAGAGAGAGAGAGAAGAAAAATGAAACAGTATGATGTGTGTGTGTGTGTGTGTGTGTGTGTGTGTGTGTGTGTGTGTGTGTGTGTGTGTGTGTGTTTACTCGTATCTCCCCACTTACAGACACTTCACACAAACAAACAAACAAACAAACAAACATACAAGAAACCAACACGTATAAGACTGTTTTACATGACCTACTTCCACTAACCGCCTAACCTAACCTGGCGTGGTCCAAATTTCGCGCACTTTTTCCTCCTCCTCCTCCTCCTCCTCCTCCTCCTCCTCCTCCTCCTCCTCCTCCCATTTCATCTTCAATTTTTTTTCACATCCTTCTCCTTCTTCGTCTTTTTCTTCTTCGCGTTCTTACTTATTTTGTTTTCTTTTTGTTGTTGTTTGTTCTTCTGCTCCTCCTCCTCCTCCTCCTCCTCCTCCTCCTTCGCTTCCTTCTTCTCCTCTTCCTCCTCCTCCTTCTCTTTCTTCTTCTCTTCTTTCTCCTTTCTTCTTCTCCTCCTTTTTCTTTTTTTGCTCTTGTTCTCCTCCTCCTCCTCCTCCTCCTCCTCCTCCTCCTCCTCCTCCTCCTCCTCCTCCTCCTCCTCCTCCTCCTCCTCCTTCGCTTCCTTCTTCTCCTCTTCCTCCTCCTCCTTCTCTTTCTTCTTCTCCTCTTCTTTCTCCTTTCTTCTTCTCCTCCTTTTTCTTTTTTTGTTCTTGTTCTCCTACCCCTCCTCCTCCTCCTCCTCCTCCTCCTCCTCCTCCTGCTGCTCCACTCTCACCTTCAGACACTTTCTTCACACACAACTTTCACCTTCGTTCTCGCTTCACCAAATCGTTCCGTTTCTCCGTCCCACTTCCAGACTTTGCGACGTTCTCTTATGCCCCCCCCTCCCCCCTCCCTTCCCCCTTCCCCCTCTTCCCCCTCCCCCTTTTCCTCCCTCCCTTCTCTCCCTCCCCTACTTCCCATACTTTCCCTTCCCCTCCTTCTTTCCCCCTCTCTTTCCTTTCCCCTTTCCTCTCTTCCCCCTCCCCCTTTTCCTCCCTCCCTTCTCTCCCTCCCCTACTCCCCCTACTTTCCCTTCCCCTCCTTTCCCCCTCTCTTTCCTTTCCCCTTTCCTCTCTTCCCCCTTCCCCCTCTGCCCCTTCCCCCTCTTCCCCCTCCCCCTTTTCCTCCCTCCCTTCTCTCCCTCCCCTACTCCCATACTTTCCCTTCCCCTTCTTCTTTTCCTCTCCTTTTCCCCTTTCTTACTTTCCCTTTCCCCCTCTCTTTCCTTTCCCCTTTCCTCCCCTCCCCTCTTTCCTCCTCCCTTCCTCCTTTTTCCTTTCCTCTTTTCCCCCTTTCCCTTTTCCCCACATTCTCCCTTCTTTCCCCCATCTCCCTTTCCCTTTCCCTTTCCTCCCTTCTTCCTCTACTTTCCATTCCTCTCCCCTCCTCTCACTTCCTCTTCGCCTCCCTGCTTCTTTCCTCCTCTTCATTCCTTTCCTTCTTTTCCTTCTTCTTTCCTCCTCTTCCTTCCTTTCCTTCTTTTCCTCTCTCTCTATCTCTCTCTCTCTCTCTCTCTCTCTCTCTCTCTCTCTCTTATTCTCTCTCTCTCTCTCTCTCTCTCTCTCTCTCTCTCTCTCTCTCTCTCTCTCTCTCTCTCTCTTTGCAGCTATCTCTCTCTCTCTCTCTCTCTCTCTCTCTCTCTCTCTCTCTCTCTCTCTAAATGAACAAGAAGATAATTTTGATGTTGCTCTTCCTGTATATTCCCTAAAATGTAAACTGTATCCAGAGTGGTTCCTGCAGCTGCCTACCACAACTGAGGTGACACAGGTACACAACAAGACAGCAGGACAACCTACTCTCCCCACACCAACACACACTGCGGGACACGTTCGCTTGTACAAGGCCCCAGGCTGTGGAACCCTTCCTCTCACCATGTAACACTACCAAATACCATACAAGTGTTCAGAAAAAGACTAAAACACTACTTGCTTGACAATGATATAAATGTCAACTAGAATTCTATCGAGACCACGCTCACACTATTCTGATATTGATTTATATAGCTCCCAATGTTTTCTCTTCTCCTTCTCCCCTTCCTCTTCTCTCTCCTCCTCCTTCTCTCCCTCCCTTCCCTTCATTCCCTATCCTTTTCCTTTAATCCTTCATCTTTACATCCTTCCCATTGTTCCTCCTCTTCCTTCCTTCCTCCCTTCCTTCCTTCCTTCCTTCCTTCCTTTCTTCCTTCCTTCTTTCCTTTCTTCTTTCCTTCTCTCCATCCTTTTCTCTTTTCTCTATTCTTTTTCGTGACCTACTTCCACTAACTCTTCCTCCTCCTCCTCTTCCTCCTCCTCCTCCTCCTCCTCCTCCTCCTCTAACCTTCAGACACTTTCTTCCACAACTTTCACCTTCGTCTCCTTTCTCTCTCTCTCTCTCTCTCTCTCTCTCTCTCTCTCTCTCTCTCTCTCTCTCTCTCTCTCTCTCTCTCTCTCTCTCTCTCTCTCTCTCTCTCTCTCTCTCCGTTTCTTTCCTCCATCGTTTTTTGCCTCTTTTTTCTCTTTCTTTCATTTTTTTCTTTTTTTCTTTCATTTTCTTCTTCATTTTCTTTCTCCATTATTATTCTTCCTCACTTTCCTTCTTCTTTCTCTCCTTTTCTTCTTCACTTTCCTTCTTCTTCTCTCCTTTTCTTTTTTCAGTTTCCTTCTTCTTTTATCTACTCTTAAATTTCTTCTTCTCTTCTCTTTTCTCTCTTCTCTTCTTCTAATCTCTCCACGACATTCCTTGACCTTCTCTTCATCTTCCTCTTTCCATAATATTATCTCTCCCTCTTCTCCTCCTCCTCCTCCTCCTCCTCCATCTCTTCTCCATCTCTCCTCTCCACCTCCACCTTCATCTCTCCGCTCCTCCTCCTCCTCCTCCTCCTCCTCCATCTCTTCTCCATCTCTCCTCTCCACCTCCACCTTCATCTCTCCGCTCCTCCTCCTCCTCCTCCTCCTCCTCCTCCTCCTCCTCCTCCTCCTCCTCCTCCTCCATCTCTTCTCCATCTCTCCTCTCCACCTCCACCTTCATCTCTCCGCTCCTCCTCCTCCTCCTCCTCCTCCTCTTCCTCCTCCTCCTCCTCCTCCATCTCTTCTCCATCTCTCCTCTCCACCTCCACCTTCATCTCTCCGCTCCTCCTCCTCCTCCTCTCCTCCTCCTCCTCCTCCTCCTCCTCCATCTCTTCTCCATCTCTCCTCTCCACCTCCACATTCATCTCACCCCTCCTCCTCCTCCTCCTCCTCCTCCTCCTCCTCCTACTCTTCTCCATCTCTCCTCTCCACCTCCACCTTCATCTCTCCGCTCCTCCTCCTCCTCCTCCTCCTCCCCCCTAAACTCTCACAGGTGTGTTGAACGCCCACGTCCTAATCCCTTCAACAGGTGTTCCCACCGCCCACACTCTTCCTCCTCCTCCTCTTCCTCCTCTTCCTCCTCCTCCTTCTCCCCTTCCTCTTCTTCTTTTTCTTCTCCTTACTTCTCCTCCTCAAACATTTTCTCCCCTCTTCCTTCCTTCCTTCTCTTCCTTCTTCTTCCCTCATGTCTTCTTTTCTCTTCCCTTCTTTCTTTTTCGTTAACTATTTCCTCCTCCTCCTCCTCCTCCTTCTCCAAATTATGTGTGAACTGATGTGAAGGAATGAACACACACACACACACACACACACACACACACACACACACACACACACACTCTCAGGCTAGTTGTTTGTTCGCTGTCAGGCGCTGTGTGTGTGTGTGTGTGTGTGTGTCTCTCTCTCTCTCTCTCTCTCTCTCTCTCTCTCTCTCTCTCTCTCTCTCTCTCTCTCTCTCTCTCTCTCTCTCTCTCTCTCTCTCTCTCTCTCTCTCTCTCTCTCTCTCTCTCTCTCTCTCTCTCTCTCTCAAAATAGATATATTAAAGCAACAAACTACTGAACTGAAGTAAACAAGTACTTGAGAGAGAGAGGGACTCATTCAGAATTGTCGGGTAGATCACAACATAATGTATTCCTCCAATGACCCAGATGTGTGTGTGTGTGTGTGTGTGTGTGTGTGTGTGTGTGTGTGTGTGTGTGTGTGTGTGTGTGTGTGTGCGCACCTGTGTCACACTTCACAACACGTCTCTTCTGTTTATCAGGTCATGGTACATTTTTTTTTCCTCACGATTCTCTCTCTCTCTCTCTCTCTCTCTCTCTCTCTCTCTCTCTCTCTCTCTCTCTCTCTCTCTCTCTCTCTCTCTCTCTCTCTCTCTCTCTCTCTCTCTCTCTCTCTCTCTCTCTCTCTCTCTCTCTCTCTCTCTCTCTCTCTCACATTTATCATTTTCTTTATTAGTATTGCTTGTGATCAGTTATTTTCATGAAGCAAAACATAATAAAGGATAAAAAAATTTCCCTTCATCATTTATTCAACGCAACGACTCTTGTCTGCGGCTTTGTACTTAAAAATATAAATCGCACTTCCTTAAGTCTAATATAACTCTAGATTCACTATCATTCACATACAAACACGACAGGTAACTAAACATCGATTGCTCTAAGGTTTATATTCTCTCTCTCTCTCTCTCTCTCTCTCTCTCTCTCTCTCTCTCTCTCTCTCTCTCTCTCTCTCTCTCTCTCTCTCTCTCTCTCTCTCTCTCTCTCTCTCTCTCTCTCTCTCTCTCTCTCTCTCTCTCTCTCTCAAGTAATTCGTATGCTTATTTTTTTCTTTTGTTTGTTTACTTATTTATTTTTCTTTATTTACTTTTGTGTATATACCATTACCTATGCCATCATCTTCACATGTTTTAAAATACTTCATATGTTTGATTATTTCTCTTTCTTTCTTTCTGTATTTTTGTATATATCCTTTTTTGTGTATATACCATTTTATTCCTTATAGTACCATCTTAATATGTTTCAAATTCCGCATATGTTCGATTGTTTCTCTTTCTTTTTTTATATATCTAGTTTTGTGTGTGTCATTTTAAGCCTCGAGGTAAACAAAGCATGAGTTACGCACTTCCACAACGTTTCCATCTCCGCCCCCGTGACAGCGACGCATATGATCGCTACTTTCCAAGACCGTCGCCGCGCCGCGTGTCACGTCACCAAGGTACAACAACGGTGCCAGATTGTCGTACTCAGCCGATTATATTTCCCGACTTCCTACCCCAAAACTGTCTTCTGGGCTCCAATAACGAAACTCATTTATAGTTATTGTTAAAAGAGTTAGATTCTGATATTTCTTGGCTATAGTTAGGTGTCGGAAACCGGTAAATACTATGCTCTGAGTACGACAATCTGGCAACGGTACCCGAGGAAGCTAATTTTCCGCCGCACTGGAGCCGTCGCGTTCACCTCTCTTGTCGTAAAGCTTCCGATGCGTAACTTTCACCGGAGGGAGTCTTTGTTTCGCTTAATGATCCCGTGACTGAAGGAGAGTAGCTGGTAACAGTATTTTTGGGTGATTGTCGCTTATAGTATTCGTTATGTTTTTCTTGCAGTAAAGGAAGCAGCTCAAGGGCAGAAAAGGAGAAAAAAAGAAAAAATGGAAGCTCACAAAAACATTTCACTGTCCTTCACACTTCTGATTATTTTCTTATTAAACGGTGACTTGGATTTACTTTTTTATATAAGGAACTTGTATAAACTAGATAAACAGCAATTTTTTTTTTTAGGTGATCCAGTAAGATTATTCGTTGAAATCAGATACTCTTAAGATTTCACTGTCCTTAACTGTCGTAACTCTTTTGGTATTTCCTTGTGATTAAACTGACCTTTTGGTATTAGAAGTCAGTATCGTATAGAATAGTAAGACAACAGCAGTGTATTTGAGGTCAAGTTTTATGATTATTATTATTATTTTTTTTTTTTACAACAGTAGAGTCGACACAAGGGCAACAAAAAGAGTGTAGAAAAAAGCCCGCTACTTGCCGCTCCCACATCAGAAGATAGTAGAGAGTAGCCAAAAGAGAGATCAATTTCGGGTGGAGAGGTGTCTTGTTACACTCTTCTTGAATGAGGTCAAGTTATAGGCAGGAGGAAATACAGACAAAGGGAGGGGAGTATTGGTTAGGATTAGATTCGCTTTTCACATTTCTTTGTCCATACTGCAGGTTCTAACTCCTCTTGTTGAGCGGTGAATGGGTTTTACTTTTTTATTATTAGCAATCATCATACCAAGCACTGTGTATAGAGGTTTTTTATTTTTATTTTTTTACAACAAAGGAGACAGCTCAAGGGCACACAAAAAAAGGAAACAATAATAAAAAATAAAAAAAAGCCCGCTGCTCGCTGCTCCTAATAAGAGTATATCAGTAACAGTGATTTTTAACGTGAATAGTGTTTGTAGAGAATTCGTTAAGATTAGATTCCCCTATTTCATTGTGCCTAACTGTTCTAACTCCTTTTGGTAAGCGGTGAATTGGACTGACTTTTTGATATTAGCAACCATCATACTAAGCAATGTGTAGAGGGAAGAAACGAAGTAACAGTTTTTTTTTTTTTTTTTTTACGTGAATGTGGTTTGGAGAGAATTCGTTAAGATTAGATTCGCCTATTTCATTGTGCCTAACTGCTCTAACTCCTTTTGGTAAGCGGTGAATTGGACTGACTTTAATATTAGCAATCATCATACTAAGCAATGTAAAGAGGGAAGAAACGAAGTAACAGTATTTCTGACGTGAGTGTGGTTTGGATATTAACACGATTAGATTAGGTTTATGTAACATTTCCACTTCCTCTACGCTTCAGTCTCTTCTTGGAATAGCTCGGTGAACTGGATTAACCTTCTGATACAACGCTTTGTAGATTAGAACGCCAGCAGCAGTAGAGTTCATGACGCAAGTGTGGTGTGGAGATTTATACGATTAGATTAGATTTGTGAGGCATTCCGCTTTCCATTACGGTTCAAACTCTTCTTGGTATTGATGTGTGAATGATCTGTCTTTTCAATAACGGCATTTTTTTTTCAATATCAACAGTACATTTGACGCTACTGTGGTTTAAATACGATTAGATTAGATTTGTGCAGCATTCCACTTTACATTACGATCCAAACCCTTCTTAGTAATCGGTGAATGGTCTGACTTTTCACCATCAACATTTTATTCAGTAGCAACAACACTTTTAACGCTACTGTGGTTTAGAGATTTATGCGATTAGATTAGATTTGTGCAGCATTCCACTTTACATTACGGTCCAAACCCTTCTTAGTAATGATGAGTGAATGGTCTAACTTTTCAATATCAACATTTTATTCAGTAGCAACAACACTTTTAGCGCCACTGTGGTTTAGAGATTTATCCGATTAGATTAGATTTGTGTAGCATTTCACTTAACATTACGGTGCAAAGTCTTCTTGGTATCGGTGAATGGTCTGCCTTTTCAATATCAACAGCAACAACACTTTTAGCGCTACTGTGGTTTAGAGATTTATCCGATTATATTAGATTTGTGTAACAGTTCCCTTTCAAAAAAAAAGAAAAAATGGAAGCTCACAAAAACATTTCAATGTCCTTCACACTTCTGATTATTTTCTTATTAAACGGTGACTTGGATTTTTTTTTTAACTTATAAAAACTATAACTAGAACAACAATTTTTTTTTTTTTTTTTTAGGTCCAGTAAGAAGATTATTCGAAATCATTCCTTTTCATTAAGATTTAACTGTCCTTAACTGTCTTTTGATCTTTTGGTATTTCTTGGTATTAAACTTACCTTTTGGTATCGGATATTGATATCAAGATAGAATAATGGTAGACAACATTGTATGTTATTATTATTATTATTATTATTATTATTATTTTTTAACAGTAAATGTAGTCGACAAGGGCAACAAAAGTGCAAAAAAAAAGAAAAACTCCCAGCTCCCACAACAGAAGATGATGGCCAAATGGCCAAAGACAGAGACATTTCGGGATTGTCTGTCTAGGTGTCTCTTTGAATGAGGGTCAAGTGATAGGCAAGTCAATACAGAAAAAAGAGAGGGGGTATTGGATGAGTTAAATTCGCTTTACATTTCAGCCTTCATCTTTTTTCTGTGTCCGTCTATTGCTAGTACCTACTAGAGTACTAGGACAGAAACAGACTCGTAGTAGACCATAGAGTCTGGTAAATATTCTTCCTGTATTCTTCCTATGTATGTATTACGGTGCAAACCCTTCTTTGTATCGATGAATGGCCTGATTTTTCAATAACATTTCTTTCAATACCAACAGTACTTTCCACGCTGTTACGGGTCAGTGACTTGTGAGTTAGATAAGAGTTGTGTAGTATTTCACTTTCCATTACGGTACAAACTCTTCTTCGTAGTAATCGATGAATGGTCTGACTTTTCAATAACATTTTTTTTTTTTCAATACCAACAGTACCTTCCACGCTGTTGCGGGTCAGTGATTTGTGAGTTAGGTAAGATTTGTGTAGTATTTCACTTTCCATGACGGTACAAACTCTTCCTGGGATTGATCGTTGAATGACCCGTCTTTTCAATCACAACATTTTTTTGAATAGCAACAGTACTACTGACGCTCTTATGATTTAGAGGATTATAAGTTTAGATAAGCTTTCTGTAGCCTTTTCTTTTGTCTATTTATATCCATGTCTTTATTATCTCACTTTTTTTTACAGCTCAAGGTCAACAAAAAAGGTGTAAAAAAGAAAGCCCGCTAATCGTTGTTCCCACAAAGACAAAAGTAATGAGCGGCCAAAAGAGAGGTTTGCTTCATTTTCCCTTCCTGGTTCCCTTCCTTAATGTGTTTTATTATTATTTTTTTTGTGTGTGTGTGTGGGGGCATCGTATCTATCTTTTCGCATCCTCTCCCCCGGTTTTTTTTATCATTTTTTTTATATTTCTATCTATGGTCCTTCTTCTGTTATGTCCAAAGCCTTCTC
Organism: Eriocheir sinensis; assembly: GCF_024679095.1. Lineage (NCBI taxonomy): Eukaryota > Metazoa > Arthropoda > Malacostraca > Decapoda > Varunidae > Eriocheir > Eriocheir sinensis. Next base: position 5,262,217 of record NC_066532.1, on the reverse strand, counting down.
GGTAGTAATTAATCAGTGAACGGTCTGACTTTTCAATAGCAGTCTAGTGTATAAACTCCAATACTTCTGACGCTGATGTTACGGATTAAAAATAAGTTTAAATAAGCTTTTTGTAGCCTTTTCCTTTCCTTTGCTGTGCTGTCCGAAGCCTTCTCGGTATCAATCGGTGAAATGGACTGCCTTTTGAAGATAACGATATAAAGATAGTAGAAACGTTAGCAACAGTATTTTCACGCTTTTGGCAAATCTAATTATGTCATGGAAATTACACATGAAGAAAGTGTACGATTGATATTTTTTTGCCTGTCCTAACAAACGATTCAGAAACTTAGCGCCCCACTAAAGATAGAGTCGTAATTTTAAACATTTCGTCGCCGAAGTTCACATATTTGCCAAGGTTTCGTAGGAGTTTGGGGCACTTCCAGTAGTAGTTTTATGACTCTGGTGGTAGATTGACCCTTGTTCTGTACCATGAACCTAAAAGAACACTCATTAGAACCCGATCGATCCCCTCTTTGACCTTGGAAATAGCTGATGTGAGAAGGGAATACCGCCAATA
>NC_066532.1:5229158-5256658 GCF_024679095.1 Eriocheir sinensis | reverse complement strand
AAGCAAACATAAACAACTTAACACAAAGTAGAGAAACAGATATAGAGATATACATAGAAAACAGATAGATAAATAAAATAGATAGATAGAAAATATATATAAATAACCTTTGACAAATAGAAGAATATAGACTCCACACAAACTATACACGATATAACTAAGGCAAATGTAGATTCCGTAACACCACAACTCGTAAACATAGACACTGTAAGCTTATGATAACCGATAAATGAACAAAAGTAAATAGAAAAAAACAGACTCCAGACAAACAATAGACGATATAACACTCCACAAGCCAAATATAGATGACCTAACACCACCACTCGTAAATATAGATAGAAAAAACAGATTCCAGACAAACAATAGACGACATAACACTCCACAAGCCAAATATAGATGACTTAACACCAGCACTCGCAAATATAGACACTGTAAGCTTGTGATAATCGAGATATAAACGGAAATAAATAGAAAAAAATAGACCCCAGACAAACAATAGACGACGTAACACTCCACAAGCCAAATATAGATGACCTAACACCAGCCACTCGTAAATATAGACACCGAGCATGTGACACACCGCGGGAATAGGTCAAGAACGCGACATATACCTGGCGATGAGAGGTCGGCGCCGACACCTGATCTCGTGCCAGCCTGTACCTGCACTAGACTCCCCCCTCCCCCCCTGTCCCCCCTCCTCCCCCCTGCCCCCCCCCCCCCTCGGAGCCAGAACACCTGTACGGGTTGCTAACACACCTGACGTGGCGGAAGGTGACGTAGAAGGGGGAGGAGGGGACGGGGGAGTAAGGGGTGTGTGATAAGTGTTGGGAGGGGGGAGAGGAACACAAAGGAACACAAAGGAAGAACAAACAACAGCAGACCTGCTGGTCCTTACGAGGTTGTTTGTGACAAGCTACACTAACTATCTAATCAAAGGTGGAAGATGAAGGACAGCAAAGGCGAAGGCTCCTCCCCACCCCCATCCCTCCAGCCAAAGCTGGCAGGAAAGGAAAAAGAACCATGCAGCATGGAAAAACTGCATGGAATTTATGTAGGAAAGAGGAAAGAACTACCATTACTGCTACCACTAACCGGGCGATAAAAGCGGACAAGGACACCAGTATTCGAAAGAACTTAACGTTATTACGACAATGAGTAATATCTTAGTTGCTGGTTGGATTCAAAACACTTGTCTAATCTATTCTTGAAGGCCGTAACTGTTGTACTATCAACGACATCACAAGGTAGAGAGTTCCAAACATTAACAACTCGATTGAAGAAGTGTTTAGCTTCGTGCGACGAGAATCTTTTACCACTTATCTTCAAATTGTGATTTCTTCTTGTTCTATTTGATCGATCAATAATTGTAAAGTAATCTCCGTATTAATATCACTGAATCCTTTAAACATTTTAAATACTTCTATTAGATCGCCTCGCATTCTTCGTTTTGATAGGCTGAATAAATTTACTTCTTTAAGCCTTTGTTCATATGACAAATTTCTCAACCTAGGAATCATCTTTGTTACTCTTCGTTGGACCCGTTCCAACTTTTCTATGTCTTTTCTGTAGTAGGGAGACCAAAACTGTACACAGTACTCTAGACGGGGTCGAACCAACGAATTATACAGTTTTAATATTACTTTTCCGATTTATTATTAAAGACTCGTCCGATGAAGCCAACCAATTTATTTGCAGTTTTAACTACCTCTGAACAATGCTGACCGGGCTTTAAATCGCTTGATATAGTGATTCCAAGATCCTTTTCTTTACTTACTGCAGAAAGTTGTTTGCCATTCATTACGTACCGAACGCGATTGTTATTTTTTCCGATGTGCAACACTTTACATTTCTCAACGTTAAATTTCATTTGCCATTGATTGGCCCAACGTGCAAGTCGATCTATATCTGATTGTAAGGCTTCTTCGTCGAGTATCGCAGTTACTTTACTAGCAATTTTTGTGTCATCAGCAAATTTTGATACTTTGCAAGTGAGCCCATCATCGATATCATTAACATAAATTAAGAAGAGCATGGGGCCAAGCACTGATCCTTGAGGTACGCCGCTTTTGACATCGAGCCAGTTAGATGTAACACCGTTTAGAACTACTCTCTGTTTCCGCTCAGAGAGCCAGTCCGCAAGCCAATTGTGAATGTTACCCGAGATACCGTGCGCCAGTAGTTTGCTGAGCAAGGATGAGGTTATGGGAGAAGAGAGAGAGAGAGAGAGAGAGAAGAGGAAAAAATGAGAAAATAAGAAAAAAAAAGAAAGACAAAGAGAAGCGAAAACAGACAAAGAAAAAAAATAAAAACAGGCACTAAACACGTTCCAACACGCTCAAACACGCCCCATCACGCCCATCTTTCCAAACACCCATTCATGATCCAGCCAGCCTTCACATCTAACCCTCCCATCACTGATTCACTCGTGTTTGTTTTTTATATACCAAACACACACAGCACGTAAAACACACCCTAATCACCCACATCCACCCATCCATACACCAAACACCGATTCAAACATTCATCTACGAAGCCAGACTCACCACCACCACCACCACCAGCATCATCACTCACTCTCCTTAAAACAATAACATATAAAACACAACCAAACACCGCCCATCCATCTATCTTTCTGCCCAAACACCATTAGTACCACCGCAGCAAACACACACACACACACACACACACACACACACACACACACACACACACACACACACACACACACAGTCATCCATAACCACTCATTCAAACATCCATCCCTCTTACTGTTTTTTTTTGTTGTTTGTTTTATTTTAGCCATGCCATCGTAAATCCTTCCTAAGTTTAAACCATAACAAAACACAAACATCCCCCAGTTACCCTCCAAACAGCATCCAAACAGCCATCAAAACGGCCTTCCAAACAGCCATCCAAGCAGCCATCCAAACAGCCATCCAATCAGCCATCCAAACAGCCATCCAAACAGCCATCCAAACAGCCATCCAAACAGCCATCCAAACAGCCATCCAATCAGCCATCCAAACAGCCATCCAAACAGCCATCCAAACAGCCATCCAAACAGCCATCCAAACAGCCATCCAAAGCCATCAAACAGCCATCAATCAGCCATCAAAACAGCCATCCAAACAGACATCCAAACAGCCATCAAATCAGACATACAAACAGACATCAAAACACCATCCAAACAGCCCTACAAACCGCCTTACAAACACCAACCAAACACCATCCAAACACCATCCAAACGCCATCCAAACAGCCATCCAAACAGCCAAACAATCAAACAAACCGTCAAATGGCCTTCAAACACCATCCAGCAAACGATCAAACAGCCATCCAAACAGCCATCCAAACAGCCTTCCAAACACCATCCAGGCAGCCGTCAAACGGCCTTGAGCACCATCAGGCAACCAAACAGCCTTCAAACAGCCTTCCAAACGTCAAACGCCTTCAAACAGCCATCAACAGTCAAACGTCCAAACACCATCCAAACAAGCCATCCAAACAGCCTTCAAACAATACATCAAACAGCCTTCCAAACAGCCTTCCAAACAGCCTTCCAAACACCATCCAAACAGCCATCCAAACAGCCTTCCAAACACCATCCAAACAGCCATCCAAACAGCCTTCCAAACACCATCCAAACAGCCATCCAAACAGCCTTCCAAACACCATCCAAACACCATCCAAACAGCCATCCAAACAGCCTTTCAAACAGCCATCCAAACACCATCCAAACAGCCTTCCAAACAGCCTTCCAAACAGCCTTTCAAACAGCCATCCAAACACCATCCAAACAGCCATCCAAACAGCCTTCCTAACAGCCTTCCAAACACCATCCAAACAGCCATCCAAACAGCCATCCAAACAGCCTTCCAAACAGCCTTCCAAACAGCCATCCAAACAGCCATCCAAACAGCCATCCAAACAGCCATCCAAACAGCCTTCCAAACACCATCCAAACAGCCATCCAAACAGCCTTCCAAACACCATCCAAACAGCCATCCAAACAGCCATCCAAACAGCCTTCCAAACACCATCCAAACACCATCCAAACAGCCTTTCAAACAGCCATCCAAACACCATCCAAACAGCCTTCCAAACAGCCTTTCAAACAGCCATCCAAACAGCCATCCAAACAGCCATCCAAACAGCCATCCAAACAGCCTTTCAAACAGCCATCTAAACAGCCTTTCAAACAGCCATCCAAACAGCCATCCAAACAGCCTTTCAAACAGCCATCCAAACACCACCCAAACACCATCCAAACAGCCATCTAAACAGCCTTTCAAACAGCCATCCAAACAGCCATCCAAACAGCCATCCAAACACCACCCAAACACCATCCAAACAGCCATCTAAACAGCCTTTCAAACAGCCATCCAAACACCACCCAAACACCATCCAAACAGCCATCTAAACAGCCTTTCAAACAGCCTTCCAAACAGCCATCCAAACAGCCATCCAAACACCACCCAAACACCATCCAAACAGCCATCTAAACAGCCTTTCAAACAGCCATCCAAACAGCCATCCGAACAGCCATCCAAACAGCCATCCAAACACCATCCAAACACCCATCCAAACACCCATCCAAACACCATCCAAACAGCCATCCAAACAGCCATCCAAACAGCCATCCAAACACCATCCAAACAGCCATCCAAACAACCGTCAAACAGCCGTCAAACACCATCCAAACAGTAAATCCAAACCATCAAACACCATCCAAAGGCATAATCCAAACAGCCATCAGGCAAACACCATCCAAACAGCCATCAAACAGCCATCAAACACCATCCAAACAGCCATCAAACAGCCATCAAACAGCCATCAAACAGCCATCAGGCATTCCAAACACCATCCAAACAGCCATCAAACAATGCCATCCAAACACCATCCAAACAGCCATCAAGCAACCATCCAAACAAATCAAACACCATCCAAACAGCCATCCAAACAGCCTTCCAAACAGCCATCCAAACAGCCTTCCAAACAGCCATCCAAACAGCCATCCAAACACCATCCAAACACCATCCAAACAGCCATCTAAACAGCCTTTCAAACAGCCATCCAAACAGCCATCCAAACACCATCCAAACAGCCATCCAAACAGCCATCCAAACAGCCATCCAAACAGCCATCCAAACAGCCATCCAAACAGCCATCCAAACAGCCATCCAAACAGCCATCCAAACAGCCATCCAAACACCATCCAAACAGCCATCCAAACAGCATTCCGCAAACACCCGCTGTCATTACTAAGGCATTAATCACTTTCATTTTCCATCCATTTTTTGACCGCCCAGACAAACACGACGAAGCTGTGACCCGAATTCCCGGTAGTAGGGGGAGGAAGAAGAGCAGGAAGAGGAGGAGGAGTAGGAGGAAGAGGGAGAAGTACAGGAAGCAAGGATGAACAAATGTAGGAGGCAATGATGGAAGAGTGGAAGATGAAAAAGGAAAATGAAGAGAAGGAAAATAAGACAGAGTGATATAAAGAGGAGAAAGAAAAGGAGGAGGAGGAGGAGGAGGAAAAGATACAGGAGGCAAGAACGAAGAGTAGAAGGAAGAGGGAGGAAGAGAGAGATGAATGGAGGAAAGAAGAGAAGAAGGGAGAGGAGGAAAACGCAATGAAAGTAAGAAAGAAATGAGGAATAGGAGGAAAAAAAAAGGAGGAGGAGGAGGAAAAGGTAGAAATAGATGAACTGGAATAAAGAAGAAGATGATGAGGAGGAAAAGGAGGCCGTGAGATATAAAAAGAGGAGGAGGAAGAGGAAGAGGCTGTTTTAGTAGCGGAATGAAGAGGAGGAGGAGGAGGAGGAAGTGAAAGGAACCGGCCAGATAGAAAGCGAGGAGAAAAGTGAAAAGAGAGGAGACGAGAGAAGAGAAGATAAACAAAGAGAATTAAGAGACGAAACGAGAGTGAAAGAAAGAGAAAGAGAAGTGAATCAAAAGAAGCAGGAGAAAGAGAAAGAGAAAAGCGAATGAGATAATGAAAACAACTTGAAAGGAGTATAAAAATAGAAACGAAAGAAAAAATACAGAGAGAGAGAGAGAGAGAGAGAGAGAGAAGCAAGGAGAGTAGAGGTGGTGATGATGAAGGTGGTGGTGGTGATAGTGGTGGTGGTGGTGGTGTGTAAGTGGGACGCGGGGCCGGGGCGACACACACACACGCACACACACACACGGGCGGGGATGTGTGTTACCGAGGCGGCTTCTCCTCGCTCGCTCCCTTGACCCAGTGCGGCCGAGGCGTTGCGCAGCCCAGCCGGTGAAATGTAATCCCTAACATCACCTGCTGGGCTGCTCCTCGCTCACTCCTGCTGCCTCTACTCCCTGCTTGTCTCTTCTACTCCTCTACAGTCTAGGTCCTGCTTAACTTACATACTCTCACTTTGGTATATTACGAATTACCTCCTGACTAACTGATTGACTGACTCCTTTCCTACTCTTTCTGTTTGTCTCGTTACCTACTCCTGCTGACTGCTTTCCCTGCTGCCTGCTTGGTGTGTGCTGCTTACTGACTCCTTTCTCTGTCTGCTGTCTGCTTGGTGTGAGGTACTCTGACTAACTGATTGACTGACTCCTTTCCTACTCTTTCTGTTTGTCTCATTACCTACTCCTGCTGACTGCTTTCTCTGCTGTCTGCTTAGTGTGTGTGAGCTATTCTGACTAACTGACTGACTCCTTACATATTCTTTCTGCTGTTTCTTTCATTTCTCCTGCTGACTTCTTTCCCTGCTGCCTGCTTGGTGTATGAGGTGCTCTGACTGACTTACTGACCGGCTCCTGCTGTTGCTATCTCTCCTATGTGTTCTTTTGTTGGTCTGTTTACCGTGTCTGCTGCCAGCGAGAATCTGTATTACTTTCCTGCTTATGTCTCATTCCTCTTCTCGTCTCCAATTCCTGCTTGGTGACTCATCTTCTGCTTGTTTTCCTGCTTGTCTCGTTTTGGCCCACTGCTTACCGCCCTTTTCCTGTCTCTTTTCCTCCTCCTCTTCCTCCTCCTTCTCCTCCTCCTCCTCCTCCTCCTCCTCCTCCTCCTCCTCTTCCTCTATCTTGTTTTTGCTCCATATAAAAAGTTTTCCTCCTCATCCCTCTCTTCCTCCTCCGCATCCTACTCCTCTTCTTCCTCCTCCTCCTCTTCCTCCTCCTCTTCATCATTGTTTCATTTCATGTTTCGTATTTCCTGTTCTTTTTATTTTTTTTCTTTTCTTTTTTCTTCCTTCTTGTCTTCTTCTGAACTGAAATCTTGTTATTATTATTACAGTTTGTCTTCTCGCCTCCTCCTCCTCCTCCTCCTCCTCCTCCTCCTCCTCTTCCTCCTTCCTCCTTTGTCGTCTCTGTGGCATCATATTAATTTTTCTTTGTCGTTCTCTTACAAACATTAATTATTTTCTTCTTTTCTCTTTCACTTTGTTTATCGTTCTGTTTATCTTCTGTTCCTTCATATTTTCCTTTCTTATTCTTCTTGTTCTCATTTCTCCCTTTCTTTCTTTCCATTGCTTTCGATTTTTCTTTCATTTATTCCTCACTTTCTTTTTTCTTTTCCTTTCTTACTTTTTATCTGTTTCCTCCTTTCTTTACTTCCTTCCTTCCTCTGTTTCCACCTTTCTTCCCTCCTTTTTATTCTTCCTTTCTAACTATTCCTTCCTTCCAACTCTTCACCCCCCTTTTCCTTCACTTATTCTTGTTTTCCTTCTTTCCTCCGTTTCTTTCAATCCTTCCGTAAGTCCTTCATTCTTATTTCCTTCCTTCCCTCCTACCTTTCTTTATCTCTTCCCTATCCCTTTCTCATTTCCTTTGCTCTTCTTTTATTTATTTATTTTCCTTCCCTCCTTCTGATCCTTCCTCCAATTCTTCCTTCTTACTTCCCTTCCTTCCTACCTTTCCATATCTCACCTCTTCTCCCTCTCCTTCATTCTTATTCTGTTTATTTTTTCTTCCTTTCTTTTCTTCTTTCCTTCCTTTGTTTTCCCCTTCCCTTCTTCTTCTCTTTTTCCCTCCTCCTTCCTTTCTTCTTAATTTCCTTCCTTCCCTTCTTCGTTTCCTATTTCCTTTATTCCTACTCTATATGTTTTCTTATCCTTCCTTTCTTCCTTCCCTTCTATCTTTTTTTCTTACTTTTCTTCCTTCCTTTCTTTCTTCCTTACTTCCTTCCTACCTTTTTGCTTCCTCTTCCATTTCTTTTTTTATTTCCTTTTCTCAGCCTTCCTTTTTGCCTGTCTTCATTTCCTCCTCATCCCCTTATTTCCCTTCCTTTCTTCTTCTCCTTTTCCTCCCTTCCTTTCTTCCTTCCTCAGGCCGTTGCCCCTTCCCGCCACCTGTCTTTGCCTTAACAAGATCAACAACCAACACCTGTCCTCTCGTTTCCTCCTCTCATTTCCTCCTCTTTCTCTCTTTCCTCCAGTTTCCTCCCCCTCCCTCTCTTTCTTCTCTCACTTCCTCCTCTCTTTCTTCTCTGCCTTATGTTATGTTACCTCCCTTCCTGCCTTTCTCTCATCCCTTTTCCTCCCTTCCTCTTCTCTCTCTTCCTCTTTTCCTCCTCTTTCTCTTTCTTCTCATCCTCATCTTTCTCTTCCTTCTCTTCTGTTACCTCCCTTCCTGTTTTTTTTCCCTTTCCCTCCCTTCCTCGATTCTTCTTTCTTCTTCTCCTTCTCTTCCTCCTCCTCTTTTTCTTTATTTTCCCATTTCCTTTCTTCTTTCTTTTCCTCCTCTTTCTCTTTCTTCTGTTTTCTTACCTCATTTCCTCTTCGTCTCTCATCCCTTTCTCTCCCTTCCTCTTCCTCCTCCTCCTTCTCCTCCTCTTCCTACTCTTCTATTTCCTCCTTTTGTTTGATCTTCTTCTCCTTGTTTTCTTCTTCTCTCCCTTCCTCCATTCTTCCTTTCTTCATCCTTCCTTTTATCCTTCCCTTTTTCTCTCCTCTTCCTCTTCTTCCTCCATTTTTATATATTTTCTTGTGCTTCCTTCTTTTCTCCTCTCCTCCTTCCTCTCTCCCTTCCTTCATTATTCATCTTTTCCTCCTCCTCCTCCTCTTCCTCCTCCTGGCCTTGCTTTCCTTCCTCCTTCTCCTCCATATATGTGAGATAGCTTTTGTTTACTTTCACTTCTCACACCTCCTCCCCCGCAGTCTTCCTCCTCTTCCTCCTCCTCCACCTGTGACGTCATTCTTCTTTGAGCATCCGTGTGTGTGTGTCTATATATGTCTCTTGTATCTGTTTGTCTCGTCACTGTACCCTGCCCCCCTTTCTCTCTCTCTCTCTCTCTCTCTCTCTCTCTCTCTCTCTCTCTCTCTCTCTCTCTCTCTCTCTCTCTCTCTCTCTCTCTCTCTCTCTCTCTCTCTCTCTCTCTCTCTCTCTCTCTCTCTCTCTCTCTCTCTCTCTCTCTCTCTCTCTCTCTCTCTTCCTGTCCTCCGTCCTTCCTATCCTTCCTCCTTTTCTTTCCTTCCTTCTTTCCTTCTTTCCTTCCCTCTCTCCCTCTCATTCCCTCCCTTCCCCCTTCTCTTTCCCTCCCTTCCTCCCTCCCTTTCGTTCACCTCTTCCTTCCTTCGTTTCGTTCCCTCCCTTCTTTCACTTTCTTTCACTTCCTCCTCCTCCCTTCTAGTTCCCTCCCTCCCTCCCTCTTTAGTTCATTCCCTCCCTCCCTCCCTCCCAGCCTCCCCCTTCACCCCCTCCTTCCTCCCTCCCTTACACAATCACCCTTAGTCTAATCTCCCTGCCGGAACTTCCTCTTCACAAATCATCATCTGTCTTGTACTTCGCCCTCCTTACCTCCCTCCCCTCCCCTCCTCCATCCCTCGCCCTCCGCCTCGCCCCAAACAAACCCCGGTATCGTGCGAGGCCGCGGTCAAGGCAGCCAGCAACAAGGTCAGGGTGCTAGCGAGCTGGGCGGAGTGTGTGTGTGTGTGGGTGTGTGTGTGTGTGTGCTATGATTCTTCCTCACGCTTCTTCCTCCTCCCTTTCCCTCTCCACTTCCTTCTGTTCCTCCTCTTCTCCTTTTCGCCGTCTTCTTCCTCCTTTTCCCTCTCCGCTTCCTTCTGTTCCTCTTCTTCTCCTTTTCGCCGTCTTCTTCCTCCTTCTTTTCCCTCTCTACTCCCTTCTGTTCCTCTTCTTCTCCTTTTCGCCGTCTTCTTCCTCCTTCTTTTCCCTCTCCACTTCCTTCTGTTCCTCCTCTTCTCCTTTTTATCATCTTCTGCCTCCTTCCGTTCCTCCTCCTTCGCTTGCTTCTTCGTCTTGTAAGAACCACATGAAACAACAAACAAGTCATTCAAACGAGCATTCACTGACCTCCACTTCGCTACTTTTTCCACACAAAGAGAAAGATAGATGACCAAGAAAGGAGATGAACATATAACTTGCCATAGGAGGAAGGGAAAGAGGAGAGAGAGAGGATGAGAAGTAAAGAGGAAAGGGGAAAGAGAATCAAATTAAACAACATAAACAATCCAACGAGCATTCACTGACCTCCACTTCGCTACTTTTTTCACACAAGAGCAAGATAAATGACCAAGAAATGAGATGAACATATAATTACCATAGGAGGAAGGGAAAGAGAGAGAGGATGGGAAGTGAAGAGGAAAGGGGAAAGAGAATCAAATTAAACAACATAAACAAAACAACGAGCATTCACTGACCTCCACGTACCTAGTTATACCTTTTTTTTTTAACCAATGCAAATCCACAGTAGTCCCTTAACCGCCAGTCCGTTAGGCAGGCTCCCGGGCGTCTTCTCCTGCGTTCTGCCTTGAGTGTGAAGTGTTTAGGCGTGACTGCAGACCTACCTGCGTAACTATAGCGTGAGATAGTGGAAGAATACGACAGTGAAAAGGTGCGTTAGTGATACAGTGAAGTGACTCGATAATAGACTAGTGGGACAGCGTACTGTAGTTGAGTGGTTATAGTGACATAGTGGAAGGATACGACAGTGAAAAGGGGCGACAGTGATAGTGAAGTGACTCGATAATAGACTAGTGGGACAGCGTGCTATAGTGACGTTATAGTGACACAGTGGAAGGATACGATATAGTGAAGCAGTGACATGACAAGATAACGGATAATGAAGCAGGAGATTGTGAAATAGTGGAATGCTCTGTTGTGGAAGTTACGTGATACTTGAACGGCGAAACATGATAGTGAGTTAGTGGAATGCTGAAATAATACGACAGTGAAAATGACACAGACGCAAAAAAAAACTTAAGGGAAGATACATAACAGTGAAGAGTTTACGTACAGAAATGTGAAGTAACGTGACGAACAGATACATAATAGTGAAGAGTTTACGTACAGAAATGTGAAGTAACGTGACGAACATTTATGGAGTGACATTTTACTGTAACGTTTGAGGAGTGGCATAACAGTGAAACGTTTATCACCTTACACTGAAACGTTGGTGAAGTGAGATAAGAGTGAAGCGATGAAGAGGTTAAATGTGAAGGACCGGAAGTGCCCGAGGAGGAGATAAATGTAAGTGTGTGTGTGTGTGTGTGTGTGTGTGTGTGTGTGTGTGTGTGTGTGTGTGTGTGTGTGTTATTCTGGTATTTAGATAAGTTTAATGTATTTGTTTATCACTAGGTCTGATATAATTTCTCTCTCTCTCTCTCTCTCTCTCTCTCTCTCTCTCTCTCTCTCTCTCTCTCTCTCTCTCTCTCTCTCTCTCTCTCTCTCTCTCTCTCTCTCATTTGTCTTCCGCACTTGACCTCGCCTCCTCCTCCTCCTCCACATTACCATGACAATCTCCCTCGCCGTCGTTACGTCACCTCATCAAACCTTTTGTCTGAATTCTTTTGACGAAGTGAAATGTTGTGGTGGACGCGCCCCAAGGACCATTAGAAGCCATTGTTTCTTCGGCTACCACCACCACTTCTACTACCACTACTACTACTACTATTGTTATTGCTACTACTACTACTACTACTACTACTACTACTACTACTACTTTTTATTACCAGATACTACTATCACTATTACTACATCCCTGCCTCCTCCTCCTCGTCTGCCTCCTCCTCTTCCTCCTCCTCCTCCTCCTCCTCCTACTACTACTACTACTACTACTACTACTACTACTACTACTACTACTACTACTTTTTTTTCTTTTTTTTTAAACGGGCCTCCATCTATTAGAGTTGCGTTGTGAGCGGTATATTCTCTCATATCCTTTCACAAAGCAATTCATTGGCCCCACCCCGTCAATGACTGTGGCCGACAACCATCTTTATTTAATATTACAAACCTTACCAAACATATTATTTTTAAGCTAACAGAGCTTGTGGTTGATACGACTATCAACCACCGTCGCCTCAAAGTCCAGGTCGGCAATGCGGGTGGTTTTGGGTGCAGGTGACCTAGTTCCTCTCAGGCAGACCAAGGCTGACCTCAGGAGGGAGAAGGACAGCCTGCATCTCATCCAGGCGACCACACTGCTTCTTGGCTGCTGTTTCTTATCCGCCAGTCTGAGCCACAGTTACACATGTTTGGGAGCCCATCCACTGGCCAGCCATACCTGAGGGCAAGGGCATCAGTGAATTCTTTTTTGTTTAAGTTGAAGCCTTTTGCCCTGATAGGTAGTGTGGTTAGCCAGTTTGAAGCGCCCACTTCCTGTGCAATATCTGTCCTCCTCCTTGTGTCTTCTGGGAGTTCTCTCATTAGGTCACTCAGAGTGTCTCTGTTTTTCTTCTCTGTTTATGGAGATTTCATTCCTTAGTGACCTACTACTACTACTACTACTACTACTACTACTACTACTACTACTACTACTATTCTAATACCACTACTATTGTCTACCCATCAACTAAATTTTTACAACTATTTAATTATCTTACAACGAAACATCTAATACCCGCTAAACTATGAAGTAAATCAATAAGTAAATCCAGTGCAGTTTCGTAGGGCAGAAAGAGATACACTGAACAAGATTTGTCCTTTCCGACTATTTCAACCCTTAGTAAGGCTTAGCGCTGGTGACCTCGAATGCTCAGGAATCGGTGTCTGTGATGGGAAGGGAAATATATACACCCACCCTGGTCCCCCGATAGCCTAGTTTACCCTAAAATGGACGAGTGGAAAATGGAGAGTGCGTTGTGTCCCTTGTCCTTAGCCTCCGTTAGCTGACCCAATTTCTCTCTGTGCCAAGGATATAAAGAAGTGTCCCCTTGGTCGGTATTATCATGACATTTCCACCGCTCACATCAACTATTTCCAAAGGCCAAAGAGATCAGTCGGGTTCTTGTGAGTGTTTTTATTAGGTTCAGGGTACAGAAGAAGGGTCACGCAGGGATGCCATGATATCGTTCTCACCAAACTAGATTTTCCCATTTCTAACGCATAACGACTGCACAAAACCCCCTATAAATAACACTTTTAACGATAAATATAAATAGGTAAGATTAGTTTTGTGGGTGAGACGGAATATAGGCTGAAATCGGGAAAAATGAGAAGCTGAGAACGACAATCTGGCAACGTTGGGGTCAAGTCATTACCAGGGTCTGAAAACTACTCCTGGAAATGCCCCAAACCACTTCGAAAGCCTTGTCAAAAGTGTGTTCTTGGACGCCGAAATGTTGAAGTATATGAGCCTTAGGATGTAGTAGGTCTGTAGCTCCCATGTTTCTCCTTTCTCTGGTGTTTAGTAGTTCGAGGAAACAATGGATACAAAATGACGAGTAAGCGTTTCAACTCAAATGAATCAAAACACTTCTTCTTCAACCGTGTCATCAATGTATGGAATGGTTTGCCTCAAAACATCGTCGAAAGCGGAATTATTTGCACGTTCAAAAACCGACTAGACAAATATTTAGAAGCTAACCCGAACATCCGCTATTTTGCTCCGGTCTAACAGAAAGTAGTGTCAGCTTAGTTGTCGTGTATGATCTTCCTTCTGTCCATGTAAAATTCCATTGTAGTTTTTCTATACTTTAAAACTCACTTAGCCATTTTATTTATTTATGTTTCTTTATTTTGTATCCTTTGTCGACGTGAAAGCTGCGTGTCAGGAGGCATTTCCACTTTACATTTTAATATCTAGAATTCTTTTAGTGATTAGTCTGTCCCCATTGCCCTAAGAAAAGGATCCATCATAATAACCCATGGACTGTTTTGTGAGGCTAATGATAGTTTTATAATGATAGTCTTACCCCACTTCTCCATGAACAGGGAAATCACTCAAGAAAACCTGGTTAATATATTCTCTGTGGCCTTAGGAAGTACTCGTAAAGGGAGACAGATACGTTTAAGAATATGATCATCACTGTCGCCGCTTCATAACGTTGCGCCACGCTCCTAACGCTGCGTAGTACTCTCACGCGGCCGTCCCAATACCGCGTAATCGGCTTGTGGGTTAGCGTTGCCAGGTGACCAGTGTGTCCGCGCGGCCCCGAGAATGACCTCCCCGCGTGCCTGTACTGCCTCACGTGACGCTCCCTCCCTCCTCCTTCCCCTCACCTTAGCTTCCCTCCCTCCTCCTCTCCCTTCCCCTCTTCTTCCCTCCTCCTCCTTCCCCTCACCTTAGCTTCCCTCCCTCCTCCTCTCCCTTCCCCTCTTCTTCCCTCCTCCTCCTTCCCCTCACCTTAGCTTCCCTCCCTCCTCCTCTCTCTTCCCCTCTTCTTCCCTCCTTTCCCTTCCCCTCTTCTTCCCTCCTCTCCCTTCCCTCCCTTTGTCTCTCTTCCTCTCTCTCTCCTCTTCTCCCATCCCTTCCCTTCCTTTCTGCTGTCCCTTCCCCTCCACTTCTCTCCCCTCCTCTCCCTCTCCGTCCCTTCCCTTTCTCTCCTCTTACCATTCTTAACCTCTCCTTCCTTCTCCTTCCAACTTCTTTCTTCACTTCCTCTCCCATCCCTTCCTTTCCTTTACCTCCCCTTACCTCAGCTTTCCTCCCTTCCCTTCCCTTCCTCTTCCCCTCACATCCCCTCCCCTTTCCTTCCTCTTCCCCTTACATCCCCTCCCCTTCCCCTCACACCCCCTTCCCCTTCCCTTCCTCTTCCCCTCACATCCTCTTCCCTTCCCCCCTTCGCCTCCCTCCCCATCCTTCCCCTCCCCATCCTCTCCCTCCCCCTCCCTCACCATGGCGACGCAGCACCAACAAGCAAGCACACAAACAGTCAAGCGAAGTCACGTTGCGCCAAACACATACGCCACCAGTTGTGTGTTTGTGCGTTGCGTGATGGCGTGATCTGGACCGCGGTCAATAAACTCTATATCTCTTTTGTATCTTTAAGTATCCATCAATCCGTCTCTAAATATACATATGTCTATTTGTATCTATATGACTATGATAAATGTTGTAATTTGCACGCTGAGTGACCACCTGAACTTTCTAGCTAAATGCCTCCATCCCTACCCAGCGTTACCAGATTGTTATACTTAGCCTCTTTTGTTTCCCAATTTCCAACCCAAAAACTGTCTCCTCCACCCCGATAACGAGATTTATTTGTAGTTATCGTTGGAATGGTTAACTATTGGTGTGTTTTTTAGTGATAGTTATGGGTCAAAAGCCGGTAAATACGAGGCTTTGAGTACGATAATTATAATCTGGCAACGATGTCCCTCCCACGGCCTGTATTCTAAAACGTAGCGGCGCCTAAGTTCGCCCAGTTTGATAAGCCCCTCGTGGAATTTGCTGGACTTTTCATGGACTGTTTTGTGATCCTGGTGATAGTTTTACACGACCGGGCCTGACAACCTAACCTATCCTAACATGCCTTAACTTAACCTAACCTGAGCTCGTATATTCGTGACCGTATCGCCTGTTTAAAACTCGTAGAAGTTACTGGGATTTTCATGGACTGTCTTGTGATCCTGGTGATAGTTTTACACGACCTGACCTGACAACCTAACCTATCCTAACATGCCTTAACTTAACCTAACCTGAGCTCGTATATTCTTGACCGTATCGCCTGTTTAAAACTCGTAGAAGCTATTGGGATTTTCATGGACTGTCTTGTGATCCTGGTGATAGTTTTACACCTGACCTGACAACCTAACCTATCCTAACATACCTTAACTTAACCTAACCTGAGCTCGTATGTTCTTCACCGTATCGTCTGTTTAAAACTCGTAGAAGTTATTGGGATTTTCATGGACTGTTTTGTGATCCTGGTGATAGTTTTACAAGACCGGGCCTGGCAACCTAACCTATCCTAACATGCCTTAACTTAACCTAACCTGAGCTCGTATATTCTTGACCGTATCGCCTGTTTAAAACTCGTAGAAGTTATTGGGATTTTCATGGACTGTTTTGTGATCCTGGTGATAGTTTTGCACGACCTCTGTACCTTGAACGGGAAAATCACCCATGAAAATCCAGTTAATCTTCTCTGAGGCTTTAGGAAAATAGTCGTAATGGTAACCCGATACGTTTAGGAATATGGACCACAGTTATTGTAAGACTTTCAATCCAAGCCAATTCCTAATGCAAGAGTTAATATGATTTCGTTTTTTTACGGTAAAGGAAGCATTCTCTCTCTCTCTCTCTCTCTCTCTCTCTCTCTCTCTCTCTCTCTCTCTCTCTCTCTCTCTCTCTCTCTCTCTCTCTCTCTCTCTCTCTCTCTCTCTCTCTCTCTCTCTCTCTCTCTCTAAAAAAGAAGATATAAAGAATGACCCCTACACACACACACACACACACACACACACACACACCTATCCTCTTACTCGCATGCAACACGTGACATCAACACAACACATATTAACTCCCTGTCTGTCTATCTATCTGTCTCTCTATTATCTCTACCTATCTATCATGCTTTAGTTAAAGTGTTGGCGATATTATTCTTTTCCCCATTATAAGCAAGACTAACCCCCACCTTCGTAGCGCAGTCACAGGAAGATTTATACGCCCGGGGATAATGAGACTTGCACGTGTTGGTGTTGTCAGACTCGCAGCTGTTGTGTGTGGCCTTATCTTCAGTGTCTGAGATAATCGTCAGGAAGCCAGCAGTGGAAGGAGAGACAGATATATAGAGAGATAGAATAGACAGCAATGGAAGTAGATAGATAGAGATCAGACGGCAATGGAATGACAGCTTGATAGATACTAGATAAATAAAAAGCAATGGGAGGAAATGAATTTGATAGATAGAGAGAGAGAGAGAGAGAGAGAGAGAGAGAGAGAGTATACTTCCCCTCCTCCTAAAAGTTGGGGAGGGGAAGAGGTCTGAAAAAGGGGGAGATGGAAGGAAGTAGAGGCTGGAGGAAGAGGAAGAAGAAAGAAGGGGGAAGGGGGGACTGGAAATAAGGGGCTAGAGAGGAAGGGGGAGGAGGGGGATTGAGGGTGATGGGGAGGGGGGATAGAAGTAAGGGATTGAAGGGGTGGGAGGCAGGGGGGGTTGCTGGGGGGAATGGGGGGGGGGGCGCTGGCGACAGGAACACGCGCACCAAAGCGTCTTAAACATACGCAAACTTAAGGAGAGAATAAAAAAAAAAAAAAAAATGTGCGTAAGAATAGAAAAGTTTGTCCTCAACGTCCCCTGCGTCCTTATACAAGTGGCAGGTTTCTCTCTCTCTCTCTCTCTCTCTCTCTCTCTCTCTCTCTCTCTCTCTCTCTCTCTCTCTCTCTCTCTCTCTCTCTCCACACACACACACGCACGCACAGAAAACACACAAGTACGCAACACCTTTTTTTTTCTCTTCCGTCCTCTCTTCGTCTTTGCTGAGAGAGAGAGAGAGAGAGAGAGAGAGAGAGTACTACGCAGTATCCTCTTAATATATAATGCAAAGAAAGAGACCTGTCAGAGTAATACAATGAAATAATTTGTTGAAGATTCATAATACTGACTCCCCCTCCCCCCCCTCCCCCTTCCCCCTCTCCCCTTCCCCTCCCTTCCCTTCCCCTTCCAACTTACCCTCTCTCCATTTCCCCTTCAGCGTCTCCCTATATCCCCTTCATCCCTCCCCCTCACCATATACCTATCACCCCCGTCCCCTTCTTTCCTTCCCTTCTCCTTCCCTTCCTCTCCATTCCCTCCCTTCCCTTCCTCCCCTTCGCCTGCAGCATCTCACTCTGTCCCCTCCCTTACCCTTCCCTTCCCCTCTCCTTCCCTTCCCTTCCCTTCCCTTCCCACGCAACATCTCCCTTCTATCTCTTCCCATTCCCTTCCCCTCCCATCCCTTTCTTTCCCCATCCCTTTCCCTTCCCTTTCTCCCTTCCTCTTCCCTTTACTTTCCTCTCCCCTTCCCCTTCCTCTTCCTTTCCCTTTCCCATGCCTTTCATTACCCTTCCTTCCCATCCCCTATCAGCACCTCCTAACTCTTCCCCTGTTCGTTCCCTTCCCATTCCTTCCCTTCCCTTCCCTCTCCTTCTCTTTCACTCACATCCCTTTCCCATCCCATCCCATCCCATCCTATCCCCTTCTATCCCTTCCCCTCTCCCTTGCCTCCCTTCCCTTCCCTTCCCTTCCCTCCCTTCCCCTCCCCTCCCCTCCCTCCCCTTCCACTATTACCTGATTAAAAAAAACGTGAAAAAAATCTCTTCCTATATTAAACGCGCTGAGTCCGTATTATAAATAAATCCACGCGCAGACTAAGGTGTTGGAGCTTATGATGCGTCACTCGTGTGTACTAAAACGGACCGGATTATAACAAGTACTTACCGTGTGTGTGTGTGTTCGTGTGTTGGTTAGTCCGAGTTGCCGTGTATCAAGCCTTCCTGTATTTAGCTAACGTGTTAATCTTCCGTATGATATCGGGCGTTGTAGGGATGTTGTTGTTGTTGTTGTTGTTGGTTACAGTAGCACGTTTATATAATGCGAATATTTTTTTTTTTGTGTGTGTGTGGAAATTACGTTGAGTGTTTTGTTCCTTTTTTTTTTTTTTTTGTTTTTGTTTTTTTTGGGATGTGTGTGGAAATTGAGTGTTTTTTTTTTAATGTGACGTATGTGGGGTTTGTTTGCGTGTGTGTGTGTGTGTGTGTGTGTGTGTGTGTGTGTGTGTGTGTGTGTGTGTGTGTGTCAGTCTCTCTCTCTCTCTCTCTCTCTCTCTCTCTCTCTCTCTCTCTCTCTCTCTCTCTCTCTCTCTCTCTCTCGTGACTTATTCAGTTGAGTAGTTTTACATTATCATCAATCTCCACACACACACACACACACACACACACACACACACACACACACACACACAAGCAAGAGTCGGTCATTCCGGGAACCATTATTCTTGCTTGTGTTCTGACGTTAGTGGAAGAAAAACAAGACAAAAAACAAAAAAAAGGAAAATAAAAGAACTTAAAGAAATAAGTAAGAGAATTAAGTCGTCTTGCCTACCAACTGTGATTTTTTTTTTTTTTATTTAATTTTTTTTTTATTTATCTTTTTTTTTGTGTGTGTGTGTGTCAACGTGAATGGTTGGGTGACTGGGTGAAAGATTGGTTGACTGACTGGGTGGGTGGATGACTGGGTAGGTGAGTTATGGATGACATGGTAAATGGGTGGCTGAGTGGGCGCTTGTGTTGATAGGTTAGGACATGGATGACCTGTATGGTGGTTCAGATAGGCGGATGCATGGATGAGGGGTGGGTGGATGAGTGTCTCCTGGCTGACTTACTGGTGGACTGTCTGTGTCTACTTGTCTGTCTGTCCGTCTGTCTGTCTGTTAAATTTAGTAACTGGTTGACGGGTAACCTGCCTGTCGTCATGTGTGTCTTAATTTTGTGTCGCTTGTCTGTCCCTCCGTCGTCTGTCTGTTTGAATTGGTAACTGATTGACCTGTCTGTTATTCTGTCTGTTATTCTGTCTGTCTGTGGATGGATGGTAAGGTGTGTCTGTCTAAATGGCTAACTGAGTGTCCGTCTAACAAGCTCATTCAATAAACTAACACATAAACTAACCAACACACGCACGAACTCACACTCAATAACACACCCACTCACTCACCCAATACCCTCGAACACACACACACACACACACACACACACACACACACACACACACACAGACACGAACCCCCGCCCACACACACAGGAAGTAAAGTCAAACACACACACACACACACACACACACACACACACACACACACACATACAAACATACACACAGACAGACAGACAGACAGCCGGGGGGGTCGCCATGGTAACTCCCTCGCCAGCCGTACACAAGCGAAGGAAAGGGTGGAAGGGGGAAGAGGAGGAGGAGCGGGTAGAGGGGGGGGGGGGGGTCGGCGCCGAGAGTAAGGGGGGGAGGGGAGGGGGGGGGGTGGCTGGTCGGTCTGTCGGGGCGCCTCGATCGAAGTCAGCGTCTTCAAGGTCACTCTTCAACCCTGAGAGCCGCAGTGACGTAGGGGTGGGGGGTGGGGGAGGGGGAGAGAAGGAGGAGGAGGAGGAGGAGGAGGAGGAGGAAGGAAAGGGAAAAGTAGGACAGGAGGAAGGTAAGGACGTAATTGGTGGAGGAGAAGGAGGAGGAAGAAGGGTAGATGAAGAGTGAAGAGAAGAATAGTGAAGAAGAGAAGATAAGAGGAGAGATGAGGGAGGAGGAAGAGGAAAGAAGGAGGAGGTGGAAAAGGAAAAGAAAGGGAGAAAGGTAGATGAGGAAGGAAGAAAGAAGTGATGAAAGGGGTAGAAGGCGAGAAGGGAGAAGGAGGGAAAGGGAGGAGGAAGGGTAGGTAAGGGAGAGAGGGAGAATAGAGGAGGAAGTGAGGGAGAGGAAACTGTGAGAAGAGTAAGGGAGAAGAGAGGGAGGGAGAGAAAAGTGGAAGAGGAGAACGATGTGTGAAGGAGAAAGAGGAAGTAAAATAAGAGAAAGGAGAGAGAGGAAATAAGGAGGAGGAGGAGGAGGAGGAGGAAAAGAAAAAGAAGAGAAAACAAGAGTAGGAAGGATAAGGAGGGGGACAAAGAAGAAAAATAGGAGGAAGGAGGAGTAGAAAGGAATAAGGAAGAAGAGAAGGAAGGAAAATAAAAAAAAGAATTGGAAGATGGAAGAATGAGGAGGAGGAAGAAGAAAAAGAAAAAAGAGAAAACAAGAGTAGGACGGATAAGGAGGGGGACAAGGAAGAAAAATAGGAGGAAGGAGGAGTAGAAAGGAATAAGGAAGAAGAGGAGGAAGGAAAAGAAAAAAAATAATTGGAAGACGGAAGAAGGAGGAGGAGGAAGAGGAAGGGAGGATTGACGCAGACCTGAGGGAAATACAAAAATGAAAAATGCAGAAAACTGAAGGGAGGAAGAGGAAGAGGAAGAGGAAGAAAAGGAGGAGGAGGAGGGAGAGGAATGTTTGTTTATATCGGTGTGTTGCGTGCAGAAGAAGTGTTGATGTTTTGCAGTGTTGCGGTGAGGGAAGGGAAAGGGGGAAGGAAGGAGAGAGAAAGAAATGGATAAAGATGAAAGAAGAGACAAAATTAAGTTCGTAAGAGTGATTTTTCTTTACCTATGATGATGATGATGATGATAAGGAAGAGGAAACATGGAAACATGGAAATGCAGGCAACAGAAAGCCTATCGGCTCATTACGAGGTTGCCCGCCTTGGTGATTTAATCTGCTCGACAGCCACTTGGGACTTGAGGAGCAGATGAAAGCACCTCGATATTGAATTTACTCCTGACGCAGCAAAATGACGGTCGATTCAATATTTGAAGGAGTTGATAGTATTCGCATTGACTACTTCTGAAGGAAGATTGTTCCAGTGGCGGATGACTCGGTTTGAAAAGACACTCTTTCCAATGTCCGTGTTACATCAACTCGACTGAATGGGTAAACCGTTATTTCTACTTCTTGAGTTGGTTTGCAGCTCAAAGAATTTGGAGTAATCGACGTTATTGAACTTTTTCAGGTACTTGAAGACTTGAATCATATCCCCTAGCAGGCGTCTTTTCTTTAACG
The DNA here is from genome assembly GCF_024679095.1 of Eriocheir sinensis. Classification (NCBI taxonomy): domain Eukaryota; kingdom Metazoa; phylum Arthropoda; class Malacostraca; order Decapoda; family Varunidae; genus Eriocheir; species Eriocheir sinensis. The sequence continues at coordinate 5,234,873 of NC_066532.1, read as the reverse complement.
TAAAGAGATTGAGTCGCTTGAGTCGTTCCTCGTACGGTTGAGCCCTTAAGGTTGGAATCATCTTCGTGGCGCGTCGTTGAATCCTTTCCAGTAAATCAATGTCCTTTCTGTAATTAGGAGACCAGAACTGTACAGCATACTCGAGGTGCGGTCTTACCATGGAATTATACAAGGACAGCATCACGTCTGGCGTTTTACATTCCTCCTGCTCCTCCTCCTCCTCCTCCTCCTCCACCTCCTCCTGCGGAGGAAACATGGAAACATGGAAATGCAGACAACAGAAAGCCTATTGGCTCATTACGAGGTCGCCCGCTTGGGTGATTTAATCTGCTCGACCGCCACTTGGGGCTTGGTGAGCAGATGAAAGCACCTCGATATTGAGGAGCAGATGGAAGCCCCTCGTTATTCAGTTTACTCCCGACGCAGCGAAATGACGGTCGATTCTATATTTGAAGGAGTTGATGGTATTCGCATTTACTACTTCTGAGGGAAGATTGTTCCAGTGGCGGATGACTCGGTTTGAAAAGAAACTCCTTCCAATGTCTGTATTACATCGACTCGACTGAATGGGTAAACCGTTATTTCTAGTTCTTGAGTTGGTTCGCAGTTCAAAGAATTTGGAGTAATCGACGTTATTGAACTTTTTTAGATGCTTGAAGACTTGAATCATATCCCCTCGTAGGCGTCTTTTCTCCAATGTAGAGATTGAGTCGCTTGAGTCGTTCCTCGTACGGTTGAGCCCTGAAGGTTGGAATCATCTCTGTGGCGCGTCGTTGAATCCTTTCCAGTAAAGCAATGTCCTTTCTGTAATTGGGAGACCAGAACTGCACTGCATACTCGAGGTGCCGTCTTACCATGGAATTATACAAGGATAGCATCACGTCTGGTGTTTTACACTCGAAGTTCCTCGCTATGAAACCGAGCATAATGTTGGCCTTGTATGCTTTCTTACAGTGATTCGCGTGTTTCAGGTCACTGCTGATAGTGACTCCAAGATCCTTTTCCTCCTGCATCGCTTGCAGAGGTCTCCCATTCATGATGTATGTGTGGTTACTATTTTGGGACCCAATGTGCATGACTTTGCATTTGTCAACATTAAAAGACATTTGCCATTTTTCCGACCATTCGATAATGTGATTGAGGTCTTTCTGAATGATTTCGCAGTCAGTCTTTGTGAGGGCATCTCCACCCACCTTGGTATCATCTGCAAATTTCGATATTGTGGATTTCAGTCCTGATTCTAGGTCATTGATATATATGATAAAGAGGATGGGTCCCAGCACTGACCCTTGAGGCACTCCACTAGTGACTGGAAGCCAATCGGAAGGCTGTCCGTTGAGTAGTACTCGTTGTTTTCTGTCGGTGAGCCAATCTCTTATCCACGCGATCAGATTGGCTCCGATGCCCGCCGAGTGCAGTTTCTTAAGGAGTCGCTCGTGCGGTACCTTGTCGAAGGCTTTCTGAAAGTCCAGGTATATAACATCACTGGGGATGTGGGCATCCCAGTTCTTATATATACCTTGGAAGAAGTCTAATAAATTCGTTAGGCAGGAGCGCTTGTTTCTGAAGCCATGCTGGGTGTCGGAGATTATATTATTGTTTTCTAGAAACTTAACAAGTTTATCTCTAATAATCTTTTCGAGTATTTTTCCTGCCACTGATGTCAAACTTATGGGCCTGTAATTTAATGCAACACTTTTGTCTCCTTTTTTGAAAATCGGTGTTACGTTCGCCATCTTCCAGTCTTACGGGACCTTGTTTAGTTGAACTGACCGGTTGAATATGTTAGTGAGTGGTTGAAGTATTTGTTGTTTAAGCTCTTTTAATAACCGCGGGGACAAACTGTCGGGTCCCGTTGACTTGTTCGTGTCTAGTTTGTCCAAGTACTTTTTTACTTCTTGGTCGCATATTGTGTCGATTTCCAGCGGCGTAATCTCACTCGGCGGGTCAGGACCCTCGGGAATGGTTTCGATGTTCTTGACTGTGAATACGGATGCGAAGTTACTGTTGAGAATTCTGGCCATCTGTTTACTGTCCTGAGTTACAGATCCAGTCTCGTGTGTCAGGGGACCAATATTGGATTTTACTTTCTTTTTCGATCTTATGTACGTGAAGAATTTCTTGGAGTTAGTTTTGATTTCGCGCGCTATTTGCTTTTCATAGTTGCGTTTGCTACTCCGAATAAGGCTGCGACAAGCTCTGAGGCTGTTGTGGTACTGTGTGCTGGCTTCGGCCGTAGCATTCTCTTTCATCAAATTATAATTCCTTTTTTTTAGATTTACTGCCCTTTTTTATTTCTCTGGTCATCCACGGTGGATCTAAGGCCCCATTCACTCGCCTGGATTTCGTAGGCACTGTAGCCTTCTCTACTTGCAACAGCTTATCTTTGAAGACGTTCCACGCGTTGTCGATTGTATTGTCGGTGATGCCAAGTTGGTCCCAGGTCGCAGGGGGAAGCAGTGCACGGGCTAAGTTGAAATTTCCTTTTTTGTAATCTGGTATCACTGATGGATTATCTACGAGTTTGTGACTTATGTTGATATTAAAACGGATTAAGTGGTGATCGCACCCATTTAGTTTCTCACCAACTGTACAGTCGCGAATGAGGTCGGGGTCGCTTACTAATACCAGATCCAGCAGATTGTTGTTGGTTGAGTTACAACTTGAGTGAGGAACGAATCCTCCACCATTTCTATAAGCCTGTTACCCTCTTAATCTCCAGTCATCAGTCCCCAGTCATTGTTAGGGCAATTAAAGTCCCCAATTATAATTGCTTCCTTGCTTTGTGTTAGAGAGTGAATCTCTTCAGAGGGCAGTGTCATCGGCTGCCTGTTGTTTCGGTGGCCTGTATACGGTTGCAAGTGTTAGTTTCTTGTTATTTGCGGTTATTTCCACATAGACAGAATCGTATTTCTCTGCGTCCTGTTTGTCTATTTTTATGGCAGGGAGTGTACTTTTTACGTAGCAAACTACTACTACTCCTTTCTTGTGCTTAGGAGGAGGAGGAGGAGGAAGAGGGGGAAGAAGAAGAAAAAGAAGAAGAAGAAGAATAAAAGTACAGAAGCAGCGAAAGGAAAAGAGGAAGGAGAGAAAGAGAAAGAGGAAATCATGAGTTAAGGAGAAACAGAAGTAGTAGAAGGAGGAGGAGGAGGAGGAGGAGGAGGAGGAGGAGGAGCCGTGTGTAGGGTAATTCATATTTTACCATTTCATTCTGTTTTATAATAATCTGACTTCCATTTTTCCTTCTTCCTCAGACTCAAACCCTGGGCCGTGCGGAGCGTCGTGGCGGCCGGCTGTAGGTCTTCTCTACAGGTAAGGTAAGTAATCAATCAATGTGTGTTTTCGGGGGGGGGGAGGTTATACGCCGTTGGACCGTCGCCTCGCCCACTCTACGACGACAACACCATATGATTGTGCTGAGCGAGTCCATAACACCGCCGTAATATTTCTTGATAAGACCCGCCGTTTTTGCGAACTACGCTATCAAGGTATGTGAAATTTTCCAAGATCTCAATGTCCTCCTTCCCCCTATTTTTCTTCCTTGTCCCCATCCTTATCCTTCCTACTCTTGTTTTCTCTTCCTTTTCTTTTTCTTCCTCCTCCTCCTCCTCCTACTTATTTCCTCCCACTTCTCCTTTCTTTTATTTTACTTCCTCTTCCTCCTTCACACATCGTTCTCCTTTTCCCCTTTTCTCTCCCTCCCTCACGTCTTCTTTTCTCTTCTCTCAGTTTCCTCTCCCACACTTCCTCCTCTATTCTCCCTCCGCGATTCATCTAAAAAATCTCCGTGACTCTGGTATTGCCAATGGAAGCTCCACGATGACCCTGGTCCACAACTCTGCCCAGCACCCAGTCCATACAAGTGTTGAAAAGCGACGGGGCAAGGACACAGCCGCCTCACTCCACGTTCACGAGGAAGGTAAGATGAACATTATGGGGCCGCATTGTTAAACCTCTCGTATTTGACAAGGCTTTCGTAGGAGTTGTGGCCATTTCCAAGGGTAGTTTAATGACACTGGTGTTAGTTTGACCTTTCTTCTGTACCGTGACCCTAAAGAAACACTCATGAGAACCCGACTGATCTCCTTATCGGCCTTTGGAAATAGTTGATGTGAGAGATAGCAAGCGTCTGGAAATGGTGACCTGTATGTTGTTGGTTGATCGATTTTTTTTTACAGCTAAGGAGACAGTTCAAGGGCGTAAAGAAAAATATTAAAAAAAAAGTCCGCTACTTACTGCTCCTGAATAGAGGTCAAAGGAGTGGCCAAAAAGAGAGGTCAATTTCGGGAGGAGATTTACACGTTGGGTTCTCCATCTTCGTCTCTCCCCGTCTTCAGGTCATTCTCTTGCTCCCTTTTTTGCCTCCCCATCTAGTTGAAGTCCTCCCCCTTTCTATCATATCCTCCCCCTTCTTCCCGTAACTCCCCGATTTGGACTCACTCCCCATCTTTCCTTTTATTTCGTTGTTGTTGTTCTTCAGGTCATTCTTTCCCTCCCCATCTAGTTGAAGTCCTCCCCCATTTCTATCATATCCTCCCCCTTATTCCAGTAACTCCCCTATTTGTACTCACTCCCCATCTTTCTTTTTATTTCGTTGTTCTTCAGGTCTTTCTTTCCCTCCCCATCTAGTTGAAGTCCTCCCCCTTTCTATCATATCCACCCCCTTCCCGTAACTCCCCTATTTGTACTCACTCCCCATCTTTCTTTTTATTTCGTTGTTCTTCAGGTCATTCTTTCCCTCCCCATCTAGTTGAAGTCCTCCCCCTTTCTATCATATCCTCCCCCATCTTCCCGTAACTCCCCGATTTGCACTCACTCCCCATCTTTCTTTTTATTTCATTGTTCTTCAGGTCATTCTCTTCCTCCCCTTTTCTCCTCCCCACCCACTTGAAGTCCTCCCCCTTTCTATCATATCCTCCCCAATCTTCCCGTAACTCCCCTATTTGTACTCACTCCCCATCTTTCTTTTTATTTCGTTGTTCTTCAGGTCATTCTCTTCCTCCCCTTTTCTCCTCCCCACCCACTTGAAGTCCTCCCCCTTTCTATCATATCTTCCCCCTATTCCCGTAACTTCCCCTCCCCATCTTTCCTTTTTATTTTGTGGTTTCATTATATTCCTCATCCTCTCAGGCGCCCTCTCCTATTTGTCTATGGAGGAAGAATTCTTTTGTAGGCTGTTTTTTCTTAATATTTCTCTTCCCTGTCTGTCTGTACCCTAAAAAGATCGTACCCAGAAAATTACGTCTAACAGGTTGAAAGAAATTATGTTGACCCTTTCAGACGAAGTACTTTTAATTCTTACATAATTTTGACAGTATTTTTCCTGCGTTATGTGGATGGGCGTTATACAAGCTCGCCAAAAATGTTGAATAAAATGTTTGATAAAGTAAAGTTTTAACATTTTTTTTCTTTGACTTTAATGGAGGTCAAAATGGTTAGGGTACATTTTATTTTTAACTGACGTGGAATGGCCAGTGTGTTAGTGACTTATTATTGTGTTGGAAAAAAAAAGCTTGTATGTCTATTTTTGTCTGTCTGTCCCTCTGTCTGTCTGTTAACTGGTATTTGCAGGTACGAATTGGAATTAGATCATGTCTGTACGTCTGTTTGTCCAGATGTGGGGAGGCGGGTGCCGAGTGTTCAGCGTGCGGTCGTGGTGAGTCCATGGACCAAGGTTCGAGTCCCACCGAAACACGCTGATATTTCAAGCCATCG
>NC_066532.1:5201658-5224158 GCF_024679095.1 Eriocheir sinensis | reverse complement strand
GTAGAAAGAAAGTAAAAGACAGGAGTGAAGAATTAAAGGAAGATAAGTAGAATAATAATGATAATAATAAAAAAGAAAATGAAGAAAAAGAAAAAAAAGAAGAAAAGGGAGAAATAGAGACCATTATTAAAGTATCAAAATCTATACCAAAAAAATATATTGAGATGGTCCAGTGAAAGTTATATACACACACACACACACACACACACACACACACACACACACACACACACACACACACACACACCTACGTATTAGTAAAACAGAGAAATATGAGACGCACAAAAACAGACTGGTAAAACACACGCGCACACACACACACACACACACACACACACACACGTGTGTGCCAGTGTGACGTCGACGCCGCCTTACCGTCCAGCCGACGCGACGCCGGCCCCCAGGTACACCAGCCCGACCATCATGATGCTGGGAGAATTCGGTTCAGGTTCAGTGCAGTGTTGAGGCCCGTCACTCAGGTGGACTCACGGTTGGGGCAAGTGGTAAGGGCAAGTGGAATGGGGCAGTTCAGACGTTAGATGTTTCCACGCCTACTGCTTCTCGGTCCACCTCTTCCTATCTTGTCTCACCGGCTGGAGAGATTAGCTGGTCATCGCTAAGCTGAGTGACGGTCGACACCGCTTCTACCTGCACCCCTGCCATCAACTGCGACCTGACCCTTTTTTGACCTGGGGTTGTCCTGGGGTTTAACAACTGACCCGTCACCCGGAAAACCACACCGCCTCCTACCGCACTAACGCACTGCATTCCACCACCTCACCTCCCCCCCACCACCCCAGACCCACAATACCCCTTTCTTATTGTATTTTTTTTTCAATTATGTATATTTTCAGCTTTACAGCTGAAATCACTTAATAAACCGTTTATTATTATTATTATTATTATTATTATTATTATTATTATTATTATTATTATTATTACCTTTCCTCTTTCTATTATTCATTTTCTTCTTCTTTTCTTCTTCCTTCTCTTCCTCCTTTTTTAGCTTTTCATATTCCTCTTTTTCTCCTTAAATTCCTTTCCCTCCTTTTTATATCTTTAACACTCTCTCTCTCTCTCTCTCTCTCTCTCTCTCTCTCTCTCTCTCTCTCTCTCTCTCTCTCTCTCTCTCTCTCTCTCTCTCTCTCTCTCTCTCTCTCTCTCTCTCTCTCTCTCTCTCTCTCTCTCTCTCTCTCTCTCTCTCTCTCTCTCTCGTTAACAAAGAGATACAAAGAAGGACGCAGAAAGAAAGGTGAGAGAGAAAGGCAGAAACGGAACCATATAAGCAAGGAGGAGGAGGAGGTGGAGGAGGAGGAGGAGGAGGAGGAGGAGGAGGAGATGACTCAGTTTCTAACACTACAAGTCAAGGATGAGTCACTGGGATTTGGAGAGGTGAAGGAGGGCACGACGAAGAGGAGGAGGAGGAGAAGGAAAAGGAGGAGGAGGAGGAGGAGGAAGCAGCTGTTAGGTTAGGGTCACTTGGGAAGAGCTGGAAGACGTAACAGGAGGGAGGGGAAGAAGAGGGAAGAGGAGGAGGAGGAGGAGGAGAGGAAGAAAGGGAGAGAGGAGTTTCCAGTCTTAGTTAGTGGAGGGAAAGTGGAGAGGAGGAGGAGGAGGAGGAGGAGGAGGAGAGAAAAGCAGAAGGAGGGGATGATGTTGAGGTGATAATGAAGGGGGAGAGAGGTATAAGAGGGGAGAAGAGGAGGAGGAGGAGGAAGAGGAGGAGGAGGAGGAGGGGGTGTAGTGGGTGGGGAGGAAAGGGTGTAAGGTGAGGATGGAGGAAGTAAAGGGAGGGGAGAAGAAGAGGGAAGAAGAGAAGTCAGATATAATGGGGAGGGAGTGAGAAGATGAGAGGGAGGCTGTAAGGGAGTGTAGAAGGGAGAAGAAGGGAGTTATTAAGGAAGGGGAGAGGCAAGGAAGGAGCTGTGAGGGAAGGGAAAAGAGGGGGAGAAAATCTGTTGTTGGGGGTGGGGAGAGGAAGAGGGGAGGGAGGAAGATGGAGGGAGACAGCTGTGGGAGGCGGGCAAGTGGGGAGGACATACGTGTGGGTGGGGAGGAGAAAGAATGGGAGAAGGGGAGGAGGGGGAAGGGTAAGGCAGCTGGTCGGCTCTGTGGCACCCTTGGGCACTCTACCACTTCAATGGCACTCACAAAGGTGTACTACTAATGGGTCTTCTCTGTACAGGTGTTAGTATTGGTGTCAGGGGTTAATTAGGGCTGGATAGGTGTGTCTCGTCTCCAGGTGTCCCGTTAGTGCAATACCACCTCCTCCTCTTCTTCTTCTTCATCTTCTTCCTGTTTTTTTTTTTTTTTTTTTTCTCCGCCTACACCTGTTCGCTCTCTGTCTCTTTCTTTCTCCAATCTTTCCTCTCCAAGCTCTTCCACCTCCTTCTTATCCTCCTCTTCTTCTTCTTCGTCTCCTTCTTCTTCCTCTTCCTCCTCTTTGTCTCTTATCTGTTTGTACCTTCTCTTGTTCCTTCTCCTTTTTCATATGTGTACTCACTTCCTCCTCCTCTTTCTCCTCCTTCCTCCTCCTCCTCCTCTTCTTTCTCCACCTGTTACGTCCCATCCTCCTCCTCGACCTGTATCTCCCTCCTCCTCCTCCTCTTAATACCAAACACACACACACACACACACACACACACACACACACACACACACACACACACACGCACCTTGCTCTCTCGCCTCCAGGGACGATTAAAACCCTTGTGACATTGGCTGGATCGCTTTGTCATCCTCCCTCAGGCGCTTGTTACCTTCGTTACGCGCGATAACTGTCACCTGAGCCATAAACCCACGCGCTGGTAACCCTGGGAACCAACCGCAGCAAAACGTATTCGAACCCTACCGGATCTAACCCAACCGAACCGAGTCTAACCTAACGCAAACAAGATCAATTTAACCAACTTCTTAACCAAATCTCTCCTAACGTTATTCAAACTAGACCAACCTAACTTACCCTAGCCACATCAAACCTTATATTCTGACCGCCTAACCTAACCTAACCTAACCTAACCTTACCAAATCTCTCCTAACCTAATTCAAACTAGACCAACCTAACTTACCCTAGCCGCATCAAACCTTATATTCTGACCGCCTAACCTAACCTAACCTATCCTGTCCTGCCCTAACGGAAAATATATCAACATAACTTATAGTAACTAAATCAAACCTGTTCTAACTTAACCAAACCTAACGTAACCTAACCAAACACAACTTGACCCTAACCTAACCTTACCTGTCCTGGCCTAACGGAAACTAAATCAACCTAACTTACCTTGTATAAATCAAACCTATTCTAACTTAACCTAACGTAACCTAACCAAACCAAACTTGACTCTAACCTAACCTTACGAAAGCCATGCCATTCCATTCCTACACCCACGCCCTTGGAACACTGCGAACCAACCGTATCTTTATGTATCTGAACCTTGCCGGATCTAGCCTAACCAAACTTCTCCTGTTCTAACACAACTCAACAGCTCAACGCGGCCTAACCTAACTTAACCAAACCTAACCTAACCTCCTTTTCAATTTTGTCTATTTCCCCTCACATAACTTTCTCCCCACATGCTGTCCTGAAGACCACCCATCAACCCACCCGGACTCTATCGAAACTCTCTACAGTGGAGTAAATATGAGCTCCGGGGGGGCAGCATGAGGTAAGCAAGACGACGCCACTATAAACACTTGCCTGCGCCATAACGGGCTGGAACCGACCACCAGACCCCACCAAGACAGTCTATTGGTGCAACAGCTGGAACGTGAAAGGAAAACTAACCGCACTTTGATCATTGGGTCAAAAAAGATTCATCAACCACATTATCGTTACTGCAGACTAATGTGACGTTTAGAAGATGAGGCGTTAACATTGCAACCAATTTCTACTAGTCACGTGCTCTCTCTCTCTCTCTCTCTCTCTCTCTCTCTCTCTCTCTCTCTCTCTCTCTCTCTCTCTCTCTCTCTCTCTCTCTCTCTCTCTCTCTCTCTCTCTCTCTCTCTCTCTCTCTCTCTCTCTCCTATAACTCTTTTCTCCTCCTCCTCCTCCTCCTCCTCCTCCTCCTTCCCATCCTCCTCCTCCTCCTCCTTAACCACCTGTTCCTTGCAATAATCTCTCTTGGGGTTTTCCTTCGTCGTTCTCTTCTTTTTCGTCTTTTTCTTCTAATTATTTGTTTCTTGGTTCCTTTCCTTCCTTCCTTCTTTCCTTCCTCTTTTCTTTATTCCTCTTTGTATTGTCTTTCTTCCTCATCATCCTTGTTATATTTTTTTCTTCATTTTTCTTGATATTTTTCTTTCTCTTCCTGATTTTTCCATATCCATTCTTCTTTTTCCTCTCTTCCTACTTCTTTTTCATCTCTTTCGTCTGCTTCTTCTTCTTCTTCTTCTTCTTCTTCTTCTTCTTCTTCTTTGTTCTTTCCTTCCTTGTGTTTTCATCTTGTCTTTTCAACCTCCTCATTCTTTTGTTCTCCTCTTCCTCAAGCTCCTCCTCCTCCTCCTCCTCCTCCTTCCACCTCTCAAACGTTATTCTCCGCAACGTAATAAAGCATCATGTCACACCTCCTCCTCCTCCTCCTCTTAATCCTCCTCCTCCTCCTCCTCCTCCTCCTCCTCCTCTTCTCTTCCGGGTCGTTACCATTTCCCTCTACGCATTGGACAAGTGTTGATATGGAACGTAAATTTTCGTTCAGTGTGAGAATTGCGAACGTGTAGTAGTAGTAGTAGTAGTAGTGGTAGGAGTAGTAGTAGTAGTGGTGGTGGTGGTGGTACTAGTAGTAACGCCAGTGGTAGTAGTAGTAGTAGTAATGTTAATCTTATTCTTCCTTCCCCAACCTTGTTTTCTAGTTTTCATTTTCTTTTTACTTTTTACTTTTATTTATTCTATTTATTTTACTTCTATTTCTTCTACTTTTCTTTTTTTCTTTTCTTTTTACTTTTTAACTTTTTACTTAAGCCTCTGTTTCAGTTTCCTCTTTTTTCTTTTCCATTTATTTTCCTTCCATGAGAGAGAGAGTGTGTCTTTGCGTGTGTGTGTGTGTTTGTGTGTGTGTGTGTGTGTGTGTGTGTTTACAAAGTGAAGGAGAGAGAGAGAGACGGAGAGGATGGAGGTAAGAGGGATGGATGGAGGTGGAGGAGGAGGTGGAGGAGGAGAAGGAGGAGGTGTTGAGTTTCCCTTCACTGTTGGGTCAAGGAAAATGAGGAAAATGGGTCAGGAATTCTCTCTCTCTCTCTCTCTCTCTCTCTCTCTCTCTCTCTCTCTCTCTCTCTCTCTCTCTCGCTCGGATGTGAAGGTAACTACGACGCAATACAAGTGAGGCGGAGAGAGAGAGAGAGAGAGAGAGAGAGAATGGTAAGATGGAAAAAAGAAAAAAATTATAAAGAATAAAAGGAAGAGGAAGAGAAAGGAGTAAATAGAGATGGAAGAATAAATAGATAGATAGATAGATAGATAGATAGATAGAGATAGATAGATAGATAGATAGATAGATAGATAGATAGATAGATAGATAGATAGAGAGAGAGAGAGAGAGAGAGAGAGAGAGAGAGAGAGAGAGAGAGAGAGAGAGAGAGAGAGTCACGTGCATTGTCACAGGAAGGATCGGAATCTGTTGTTGTCGTGACCTTGTGGAACGGAAACTCCACTTTATTTTTTTTGTTATTTTTATTATTTTTATTTTTATTTGGTTTTCATTTTTTCGTCTTTTTTGCTTGAAAGATTATGATGCAACAGTTGATCATTTTTCTCTCTCTTGTTCTTATTCTTAGTTTTCTTCTTTCTTCTTTTTGTTCTTCTTTTGCTTATTCCTCTCGTTCTTCTTGTTGATTTTTCTTCTTCTTTTGCTTCATATTTCTTCTTCTTTGTCTTTTTTTTTTCTTTTCCTTTTTCTTCTTCATTATCACCACCACCACCATCACCATCTCCGCCACCACCATCACCACCACCACCACCACCACCACACCACCATCATTACCACCATCACCACCAATACACAAAACCAGCACCATATAATACCATTCACCTTTCGATTCACCTCCATCACCACCACTACCAACACGGCACAACACCACACCACACACACAAGTAGCATATGACCACCACCACCACCACCACCAGTATCATCTCCTCCCTTCCCTCCCCCCCTCACCACCACCACCACCACCACGCCATACCTGTTCTCAGATTCACTTTCACACACACTCCACCTTTCCTCAATTCTCCGTTTTCTGTTGATTAATTATGGATAGTTTTTTTTATAGTGCCCCCTCCCTTCCCTCTTTTTTTCCTCCCCTTCCTTCCTCCCTTCCTTCCTCTCTCTGTTTGTGTGTTTGTTTGTGTGTGTGATTTGTTTTTGTGTTGATTTGTTGTGCCTGGACTTTGCTTTTTTGTTGTTGTTTTTTTTATTCTCTTGTTTTCCTTTTATTTGTCTATGTGTTTGTGTGTATGTGTGTTCATCTAAATCTCTATCTATTTATCTGTCTTTCTTTATCTATCCATCCATCCATTTCTTTCTTGTTTTCTTTCTTTCTTTTTTTTCTTTTTCTTGTTTTTCTTGTTTGTTCATTTTTGTATGAGTGTATTTCTATATCTTTATCTATCTATCTATCTATCTATCCATGTATCTTATCTAACCATCTATTTATCTATCTACCTATACCTACTTCACTACATACTTACCTACCTTAACTACTTACCTATCTACCTACCTTACTGCCTACCTATACACCTTCCTACCAACACGTCTTCCTTTTAACCTACTGACCTATATTTCAGATGATTAAAAAATTATCAGGGAACAACACACATCAGATTGCAGACTAAACAAGAGGAGGAGGAGGAGGAGGAGGAGGAGGAGGAGGACGACGAGGAGGAGGACGAGGAGAGCACAAAGGCGTGACGTCAACTGAACAACCAAGAGAAAGGAAAGTTACTCGCAAACACGAAAGAGAAAGAAGAAATGCCTTGAAACTAAAAGCGACCTACTTACTACTACTACTACTACTACTACTACTACTACTACTACTACTACTACTACTACTTCTACTGAAACGGATACTAATAGTGATACTAATACTAATACTGACACTAATACTAATCCTACCCCCACTATTGTCACCTTCACTCTTTCTTATTCCTCTCTTTTTAGTATTCCTCAATCATCTCAAAGTCCATATTTTTAAACATTTCCCCGGCCCAAGTCACATATGTAAGGCGTTGCTAAGTGTGTGTGTCTTTTCCAGGGGTAGTTTTATGACCCTGGTGGTAGTCTGACCCTTCCTCTGTACCGTGAACCTAAAGAAACACTCATGAGAACCCGACTGCTCCCCTTTTCGGCCTTGAGAAATAGCTGATGTGAGGGATGGAAGCGTCTGACAACACCGCCGTAAGACCCACAGCACAAATAGAGGTAAACACGAGACAGGCGCCTTCACGTGGCTCAGGTAGGGAGGGAGGGAGAGTTAGGCAGGTAGGCCGACAGGTGGGTGAGCCTGGCACGTGATCCGGCGCTGACTGGACTTCTTTTTGCGACTACTTTTGTGTTATTGCCAAGGGAGAGTGAGGTGGTGGTAGTATACGTATATGTAGTAGTGTGTGTGTGTGTGTGTGTGTGTGTGTAGGGGAGGGGTGGGAGGGGGGAGAAGAGGGGTTGTGGAAGTGTGTATGCAAGGGTGGGAGGTGTGTGTGTGTGTGTGTGTGTGTGTGTGTGTGTGTGTGTGTGTGTGTGCTTGTAATATTTCGTGTACCTGATATTATGATTTCTAAAGGAGGGAAAATTTGACAACAGCATTTGGAAAGTTACTCCGAATAGACATAATTGTGCCGTAGAAAGTCCGTTAAGCCAAATTCCAGTGGTCCAAAAAACTCCGAATTCTTGACGGCCTTAAAATATATGAAGACAAGCCACATAAACAACATAACCAAGCGCGGGTCGGCATGATTTTGTTTGGACTTTTTTCCTGTGCGTAAGGCCTCGTGTGTAGTGTGTGAGGATGGATGGAGAACATAAGCATAGTGTGGTGCTGTATAGGTGTAGGGTAGTGTAGTGTGTTGTAGGGCGGTGTAAAGTGTGAAGTGTTAGGTCACCATAGGACGGATAGCGTAAGGAATTCTGGAGTCCTGTGATCCTAATGCCGGCTGCTATGTGTCAGGAGGGGATCATCCGTCTAAATCTCTTTATCCAATCGTCCTCCTCCTCCTCCTCCTCCTCCTCCTTTTTTCGCCCCTCGCATGGTCCCTTTTTTTCTACTTTTCTCTGTCATATTAATCCAATCGTCCTCTTTCCTCCTCCTCCTCCTCCTCCTCCTCCTCCTCCTCCTCCTCCGTTTTTCTTCTTCCTCATGATACGTTTTTCTTTTCTTTTTCCTTGTCATTTCTCTCCTCCTCCTCCTCCTCCTCCTCCTCCTCTTCGTTCTTCCATTATTCTTTGTTCTCCTCTTCATCTTCTTCCTCCTCCTTCTCTTTTTTACTCTTCTCCTGACCCCGTTCATTCTTTTTTTTTTTCTCTTCGCTTCCTCTTCTTCGTCCTCATCTTGGTTGCTCTTCTTCCTCTTCCTGATGTGATTCTGCGTCGTTAGCTTTCTTCCTCCTCCTCTTCTTCCACCTCCTCCTCCTCCTCCTCCTCCTCCTCCTCCTCCTCCTCCTCCTCCTTCTTCTATTCTGTTTCTTTTGCTCTTTTTTTTTTACCTGTCTTACCTTTCACTTTTATTTCCTTTTGTTTGTTATTTTTTTTTGTCTTTTGTTTTCGTTTTTGTTTATTTGTTTTGTTTTTCTGTATTCCATTTGCGATTTCTTTGTTTTCTTTTCATATGTCACGAATCTTGTTTTTTTTTTCCTTCTTTATTTCCTTTTCGTATTTTTCTTTCATGTCATTATTTCTTTATTCCTCTTTTTTTTCCTTGCCCATCTGTGTGTGTGTGTGTGTGTGTGTGTGTGTGTGTGTGTGTGTGTGTGTGTGTCTGTCTGTCTGTCTGTCTGTCTGTCTGTCTGTCTGTCTGTCTGTCTGTCTGTCTGTCTGTCTGTCTGTCTGTCTGTCTGTCTGTCTCTCTCTCTCTCTCTCTCTCTCTCTCTCTCTCTCTCTCTCTCTCTCTCTCTCTCTCTCTCTCTCTCTCTCTCAACTCCCCTCTCCTTTCCTTTTTTTTCATATATTTCCTTCCTTCCTTAACTCTCTCTCTCTCTCTCTCTCTCTCTCTCTCTCTCTCTCTCTCTCTCTCTCTCTCTCTCTCTCTCTCTCTCTCTCTCTCTCTCTCTCACCCACACCTCTCTCTCTCTCTCTCTCTCTCTCTCTCTCTCTCTCTCTCTCTCTCTCTCTCTCTCTCTCTCTCTCTCTCTCTCTCTCTCGTCTATTTATTTTACGTTACTTCAGTTATTTTTAGTAACACACACACACACACACACACACACACACACACACACACACACACACACACACACACACACACACACACACACACACACACACACACACACACACACACACACACCTGTTCGGGCTGATTAATGCCACACCTTGGTCGCGGAAGTTACCTGGTTATCATAGTCATCATCAGGAACTACTACTACTACTACTACTACTACTACTACTACTACTACTACTACTACTACTACTACAACAACAACTATTACCACCAGCACCTGTACTATTCCTTGTATTGCTGCTGTTACTACCATTACCACCACTACTACTACTACTACTACTACTACTACTACTACTTCTAATTCTACTACTACCACAACCACTACAACTACTAGCACCGGTTCACCTCCTTCCTCTCCTCAGCAACGGTTACTTTCCCTTCCCTGTTTAGAAAGCCGGTCAGACAACCCTTCCGCGCCAGCCGCCTCAACAGACAGCAGCCAGCTAGCCAGTCTGTTAGGCAATACGTCCGGCGTGCTGTTAGTTAGTCAATTTGTCAGTCTGTTAGTCAGCCATTCAGAGTATTGTGAGGTATTTTAATCAACCAGTCAGCCAGCCAGTCAGTAAGTTAATAATTGAGTCAGTCAGTCATTATGTTAGCCACTCAGTTTGTCAGTCTGTTAAGCAACGAGTCAGTCAGTCAGCCAGCCAGTCTGTTATGAAATATTTCAGTCAATAATTCAGCCAGGCATTTATTTAGTCAGTCAGTCAGCTAGCCAGTCTGTTAGGTAATCTGTATTATTATGTCAGTTAGTCGATGAGCAGTCAGTCAGTCAGTCAGCCAGGCACTGTCTTATGAAGTATGTCAATCATTGAACCAGCAAACCAATCAGTAGGGAGTAAAGATAGAAAGATGGGAGAAGGGAGGAGAAAAGAGAAAACTAAAGAGAGTAGAGAAAAAGGAGAGAGAGGAGAGAAGAACAAACTTGAGAGTACTAAACATCCAGCCAGTTTCTCAGCCAGGCACTCAGACGTTCCCTTCCCCATACACTCTCACTTCCTCCAGCCAACCCCCCCTTCACCTTCTCTCCCAGCCCTTCCCCCTTCCTCCCCTTCCTTTCTCCCACCTTCACCATTTGTTTGGGTGCGCGGGGAAGGTATTTTGCCTCTTGCCGACCTACTTAAGTTTGTTTGGGTGCGTTTACTAAGGATTCAGCGTCTTCCTCGCCCCTTCCTACTGCGTTATGAGCTCCTGAGAGTCTGCAAGAGGGAGGGAGACGAGGTGTGTGTGAGGGAAGGTTTGGTTCGTTAAGGGGAGGGTACGTGTGTGTGTGTGTGTGTGTGTGTGTGTGTGTGTGTGTGTGTGTGTGTGTGTGTGTGTGTGTTGTATTAGTTTTGTGTTGGGTTCTGTTCTGTTCTGTGTGTGTGTGTGTGTGTGTGTGTGTGTGTGTGCGCTCAGTGTCTCGTTAGGCTTACACGTTGAAAACATGTATAGGACCTACTTCATGTACTGACCGTGTCCTTGGTTGTGTGTGTGTGTGTGTGTGTGTGTGTGCGTGTGTAATAGGTGAGAGCAGAGAAAAGAGGATAAAAAAGAGAAGAGAAGCAAAAGAACAAGGAGAGGAGAGAAAGGAATGGAAGCGAGATGAGAAGAGAAGGGGGAAGAAAAGCCCAAAACACCAAAAAAATAAAACAAAAAAGAAAAATAATATGGAGAGAGAGAGAGAGAGAGAGAGAGAACGAACAATCAAACAACAAGCAAGCAAAAAGCAAACAAAGAACACACACGTTTACGCAGACACACACGTACGCTTTTCATTACGCTTTTTCAGTCATTAATTAATATGTTTTCCGCACCTTAATTAAATTTCCCATTGTCACCTGTGGAACGAGGGCAGGTGAGCGGGGGGGGGAGGGAGGAAGGAGGAGGGCAGGGGAGCAGGAGTTGGGGAGGGGGAGGAAAGGGGAGTAAGGTGGACTAGTGGGGGAGGGGGAAGGAAGAAGGACCTGTGGAGCGCTTAGGAAGGGGGGGAGGAAGGGGGGGACAGGTAGAGGAAGGTGAGGGGGGGAAAGGGGGGGAGGTGAGTGAGGGAGGGAAAGGAGCGGAGGTGGGTGAGGGGGGGAAAGGCGAGGTTGAGGAGGGGAGGACAGGTAGAGGTGGGTAAGAAGGAGAAAGGGGGAGGTGGGTGAGCAGGGAAAGGGGGTGAGGGGGGGAAAGGGAAGGTTGAGGGGGGGGATGGGCGTTCACATCTGCTGGAATATTATAAGTGGATTTATTTGTAAGATTTTGTTGTTGTTTTTAAAGGTTTCTGATATACAGTTCTTAAAGGTTCTTGAAATAACGTCCTTGAATCCATAAAGTAATGCTCTTAAAGGTTATAAACACGGAGTTCTTAATAAATAAACACAATAACAACAACAATAATAATAATAATAATAACAATAATAATAATAAATAAATAAATAAATGTGATTCTTAACAAATAAATAAAATAATAAATAAAAATGTGTTTCTTTATAAATATGAATAATAATAACGGTGAATGAAAATGTAGTTCTTGATAAATAACGATAATAATAATGATAATAATAATAATGATAATAATAATAATAATAATAATAATAATAATAATAATAATAATAATAATAATAATAATAATAATAATAATAAAATATGGTTCTTAATAAACAAAAATGATGATAAATAAAAATACGGTTCCTGATAAATGATAACAATAATCATATAGAAAAAATATGGTTCTTAAAAATATTTGACATGCGTGTTTAATATGTGTTTCTTTTACCCTTGTTCTTAAAAGTACTTTACATACGAGTTCTTATAAGTTGAAGTGTTCTCCTTTCCCTCTTTAATATGGATCTTAAATGTTTGAAATGTGAGGTTCTGAAAAAAGTTTATAATTGACGGTTTTTAAAGATTATGATTGTATGTCACGTTTTGATTAAAGAGAAAACGTCATTGTTATATAATTTTCCCTCGCCCGGCCAAGGTTAACATTTTGCGGCCTTTGTTCGTGTTTTTTGTTGTTCATTCATTCTCTTCGGCAATAATTAGAGTGGTGATAATATGCCGTTGTTGTTGTTGTTGTTGTTGTTGTTGTTGTTGTTGTTGTTGTTGTTGTTGTTGTTGTTGTTGTTGTTGTTGTTGTTGTTGTTGTTGTTGCCCTTATTCATCTTTCTCTTCTTCCTTTTCTTCTTGTTCTCGTTCTTGTTCCTCATTTTCTTCTTTAGGATGGTAGGAGGACTGTTTTCTCTCTCATTCACACACACACACACACACACACACTCATGACCCGTGACCTTGTTTGAGGCTCGTTTTGACCTCATTGGTGGCGATTTGCGGTGACGACACGCTGGCTCTCTCTCTCTCTCTCTCTCTCTCTCTCTCTCTCTCTCTCTCTCTCTCTCTCTCTCTCTCTCTCTCTCTCTCTCTCTTCATGACTTTACTTTCATTTGTCTGATTTACCTTGGCGGTTGCGTGGTGTCTCCTTCTCCTCCTCCACCTCCACCTCCTCCTCCTCCTCCTCCTCCTCCTCCTTTCACTCACCCACTCACCCTCACTATCTTTCACTCTCGTCCGCGGCCAGTTCTCTGTACTTGATTCTCTTATGAAGGATCCAACTCCATTATAAATACCATATAAATACAATAGGAGGATTCGATGCCTTGAGGTGCTGAATGAGTGGATACGAACACCTATTTTTCCATCCTTGATTCTCTGCTTCCTTGTTTTGAGGGTTTTAAAGGGAGTTGGATTCTATTAAGGCATTCGAACGCTTATATAAAGAAACAATTGGAGATGTGGGGAGACAACTACCTTATTTTTCACCCTTGATTCTTTGTTTGCTTGTTTTGGGGGGGTTAAAGGAGGATCTGATTCTTTTAAAGGGGATTTGATTATTTTTAGGCATTCGTATAGAGGACTGAACACATTTACTTCCTTTATAAGCATGAACGATACCTTGATGTTTCGGGGGGGGGGGTCTAAAGATAATTGGAGTCTTTTAAAGGGGATCGGATTCTTTTAAAAGGGGATCGGATTCTCTAAAGGTGTTGTCATAAGGGATCGAACACTTTTACTTCCTTTATAAGCATGCTCGATACCTTGTTTTTTCGGGGGGGGGTTAAAGACAATTGGAGTCTTTTAAAGAGGACCGGATTCTTTTCAAGGGGATCGGATTCTCTAAAGGTGTTTTTATAAGGGATCGAACACTTTTACTTCCTTTATAAGCATGCACGATACCTTGTTTTGCCTTGTCTTACTTTGTCTCGTTTCTTGGCATGCATGACCTGGCTTATGCTGCTCCACTGACCTCACTTGAATCATACCACACGTGACCACTCCTCTCTCCCTCCCTCCTTCTCTCTCCCTCCCTCCTTCTCTCTCCCTCCCTCCTCTCTCCGTCCCTCCTTCTCTCTCCCTCCCTCCTTTTCTCTCACTCTCTCTCCATTTATTCCTTCATCTCTCTTACCATCTTTATCTTCCTTCACTCCTTCCTCCCTTCTCTCCCTCTATCCCTCCTTCCACTCCTTCTCTCCATCTATTCCACCATTCCTCCTTCCATCTATCTATTCCTCCACTTCTTCATCCTTCCTTCCCTCCTTCTATCTTTCCCTTCATTCCTTCGTTCCTCCATCTATTTACCCTCCTTCTTTCTCTCCCTTCTTTTTACCCTTCCTTCCCTCCTTCCTTTTATATCTTCCTCTACTTCTTCATTCTTTCCTCCATTAATTTTCTCCCTCCACTCCTTCACTCCTATCTATTTCTCACTCCAATTCTTCCCTCCCTCCTTCTTTCCTTCCTTCCTTCCTTCTCTCTCTCCCTCCACTTTGACCTTCATGCCTGACTCTCCAGACCATCCATTCTTCTCTCCTTCTCTCCTTTCCTCCCTCCCTCCCTCCCTCCCTCATTCCTCAGTGCAGTGACCTAGTTTTTTGAGGCTGATAGTGACATGTTCTTTACGTGTACTACTGACCTCACGTCGGCAAAGACCCTTCATTCTTGTTACTGTGTTCATTTCTCTTTTTTTTTCTTCTTTTTTTTTCTTTTTTTAATTGTGCATCTTGGCTTCCATATCTTTCTCCTTCCTTTCTCTTTCTTTGTTTAATTGTCCATCTTTCTTGCATGTTGCCTCTTTTCTTTCCACTTTCTCTGACTGTCTTTCCTTTCCTCCATCTCTCTCTCATCCCTTTCTCTTTCTCTCTGATCATTCACCTCTCCTTTCATCTTTCTTTCATTGGCGTCCTTTCCTTTCATTTCTTCCTTATTCCTCTTTCTCTCTCTCGAGCCCTTTATATTTTCCTCCCTCTATTTCATTCCTCTCTTTCTAACCATCCTTTCTTTACTTCTCTTTCTCATTCCTTCCTTTCTCTTTCTCCCTAATCATCCTTCTCTCTTTCCATCTCTTCCTCATTCTTTGTCTAATCGTTGATCTTTCCTTCTATCTCTTTTTCATTTCTCTTTTCATCCATTCAGTTCTTTTCCATCTTTTCCTCCTTCCTTTTCTTAACCATTCATATTTCTTTCTCTCTTTCTCATTCCTCTCTTTTTTTTCCTCTTTAACCACCCGTCTTTCCTTCCATCTCTTCCTTTTCATTCATCTCTCCAACCATATATCTTTCTTTCCTTCTCTCTCTCTCTCTCTCTCTCTCTCTCTCTCTCTCTCTCTCTCTCTCTCTCTCTCTCTCTCTCTCTCTCTCTCTCTCTCTCTCTCTCTCTCTCTCTCTCTCTCATCCGATCTTGGTGACCTATCTTATACTTGACCCCATCACCAAAATCACCTTCATATACTGCAGCCGTAACCTAGCACCTGACCCCCCCCTCCCCTTCCCTCCAGCCCCCTTTAACCCCTTCACTCCCCCGCGTGGTGACCCAGTGCATGGTAGTCCTAGTGACCCGGCGCCTAGTTCCAGTGACCTACTGTCGGGTCTTGAGTGAGTCACAGGCCGACTAGCGAACTTTCCCAACCCAACAGCCGCTCGCTTGCCTCTTACTTAGCCGAGACACAGGTATGGACAGGCGCCGGGAGGGTGGTGATGTGTGTGTATGTGTGTGTGTGTGTGTGTGTGTGTGTGTGTGTGTGTGTGTGTGTGTGTGTGTGTAATGCCTCCGCCTCTTGCTCCTAACATGCATACAAGTGAATGAGAACAGGGTATAGAATGGCAAGTATATGAATTTAAGTGAAGGAAGTCAGAGAACCAGGTTGGGCCTTGGAGTTGAGTCATAGATAGATAGATAGATAGATAGATAGCGTTGTAGAAGTTAAGAGATGCAGAACCAGGTGGAGAGATGGATCAAGACATGCAGACACACACGAAAGAAAGAGTTGTAAAAGTGGAAGTAGATGCAGAACCAAGTGGAGAGGTGGACTTTAGACATACACATTCACACGAAAGGAAGAGTTGTAAAAGTGGAAGTGGATGCAGAACCAGGTGGAGAGATGGAAGCGGATAAGTTATATGGCAGACAAAACCAGGTGGAGAGATGGATAGGTAGAAGTTAGGGCAGACAGAGAACCAGGTGGAGAGATGGAGGGGTAGAAGTTAGGGCAGACAGAGAACCAGGTGGAGAGATGAACTTTACACACACATATGTACACACACGATAGGCGACGAAATGGCGAATAAAGAGTAGTAGAAGTGGAGCGAGACACAGAGAACCAGGTGGAGAGGTGGATTAAAACACTCATACATATACGAAAGGAAACGTTGCAAAAGTAAAGACAGACAGAGAACCAGATGGAGAGATGGAATTAAATACTTTGCCGGGGAAGGTTGAATTATATTAACATCAGAAGAGAGAGAGAGAGAGAGAGAGAGAGAGAGAGAGAGAGAGAGAGAGAGAGAGAGAGAGAGAGAGAGAGAGACGAGAGACGAGAAGAGAAGCGGAGACAGGTAGGGATCATTGGGAAAGCTCTTTGGCGATGATGATACAAGTTGCCAGACCAGAGGGAGGAGAACAGGAAAAGGGGAGAGGGGAAGGGAGGGATTTAAGGCTGTACTTTTATATCCACGCTGTACTTTTATATCCACGGAAGACACTTTAATAATCTTGATAGCTTTTAACTCAACACATACACGTAACCACACCAGGGAGAAGCAATATATGACCTTACTAACCCGTGTATGTCTTCAGTGAGCCGGACAGCCTGTGTACTTGCCACATACGCGTTGCCGTGCCAGAAGGAGAGCAACGGATGGACAAGAACTCGTCTAACTTTCACTCCCTGCATACATTAGCGTAACCACCAAGGGAGGACGAGTGCAACCTTACCTTACCTGTCCTTGTACGTCTTCCGTAAACATAATGGACTTTTTACTCTTCGCATGTACAAATAACTGGAGGAGGAGGAGGAGGAGGGGAAAATAAAGGGAGTACAGGACCTTATTCTATCTCTACTATTTAAGGCCTCTATTATATACGATGATCCGTTTCACATCACTGGTCTGGTCTCAAAGTCCGTGTTCTATATACCACTGAGATCTGGACTCGGTTATGGATCACTGAGCTGCCTTATCAGAAGCCGGGGGTGGTTTGTAGCGTGTGACACCCACAGTCCGCTGTAAAGGGCTGACCCGTGGCTGGTTTTACGTTGATGCTGGTAACTTTGCGGCCGTAGTCCTGGCTGTGTGCCATGTTCTTGTGTGCAGCTGTGAGCGTGAACAACCACCCTATGGCCTACACGAAAGAGTAGTAGTTAGTCAAGGGATGATAGTGGGGAGATTAATGTTACAAAGAAGGGGAAGGGTGGCTTTGGGAGGGTATACTACAGCCTTCGCGGAGTGTTCGAAATTCCTCTTCCTCCTCACTCACAATTACACTCCTTTTAGCCTATTTTCGCGAGACAAACTTTTAACACCGAGGTCTAATACTTTCCCCACACACAGACAGGTAACCAGGCGAGGCGACG
Organism: Eriocheir sinensis; assembly: GCF_024679095.1. Taxonomy (NCBI): domain Eukaryota; kingdom Metazoa; phylum Arthropoda; class Malacostraca; order Decapoda; family Varunidae; genus Eriocheir; species Eriocheir sinensis. The sequence continues at coordinate 5,206,877 of NC_066532.1, read as the reverse complement.
TGCGCTGTACCTTATCATTATCACGTGTACCTGTTCCCAGATCACGACGCGCGGCTCAGGTGACCACTAACGGGCGCGGGTGAGGCTTTGGTCAGTCAGCGATAACCTTAGCCCTCCGCCACCCCGCTGACTTCTCCCCCTTCACCCCACACACCTCCCCTTGCTCCCCTGCTGCTTCCACCTTCACCCCACTAAACTCCTCTATTCCTCCCCTCCCCCTCCTCCTCCTCCTCCTCCTCCTCCTGCTGTTCCTCGTCTCACCATCTGCTTTAAACTTAACCTTCCCAATATTCAGATCACCCCACCTGCAGTAAAGTCTCCCTTCCCAACCACTCCTTCTGTTGTAACCTACCCACTCCTTAACCTCCCTTTCCCTTCTCTGTTATCTTACTCTCCCCGGTACCTGTCCCTTATTCTCCCCTCCCCTGATTTGTCTTCTCCCCTCCCCAGCCACTCTTGCTGTAGTATACCCTCCCACCGCCACCCTTCCCCTTCTTTGTAACCTTTAATCTCCCCAATATCATCCCTTGACTAACCTCTACTGGCCTTCATCCTCCTCTCCCCTGTTGCAAGTTCTCCCCTCTCCCAATCATCCCTTCTATAACTGTTTATCTGTCTGTAACCACTACTTTGGTTGTCTGTCTGTCAGTTCAGTAAATATGACCTCCTCCCTCCCCTTCACCCCCTCCCACCCACACCTTCTTAACGTCCCCAATCACTGTTACCTCCAACGACTCCTCTGTCCCTTTTTTGTTCCTCTCTTGGTCCGTCTTCTTTACCGAGCACAAAAAGTCAACCCATCACCGCTTGACCTTACCTGACCCTCGCTGGCCCTCGCCCCCTGACCTACCCTCGTGCTGTGACCTTTGACTCGCCGTGGGTAGTTTCTCTCTGGGTGGAGCCTTGACAGCGCTGACCCCTCGGTTCCCGCGGCTTTTGGGCTGAAGGGCTGCTGGAATGTGTGTCTTGCGTCGGTTCCTCAGCCTCCCAAGATGCTGGTCCTCAGGGTTGTTTGTCCAGCTCGCTGCTCATTACGCGAAGACGACGGGTTGAAAGGTTCGGGGAAAAGATGTGGTTATGACGGTGAAATCAGGAAGGTATGAATTACTGTAACGATGAAAAAAGAAAATGTATATCACGAGGACTTTGAGGGTAAGGCAGCACAGGAGAAATGATCTATTAACTAAAAATGTGAGTTATGTGATAGTGTATATGATATTAATGAAAAGGGCCTTCATATTCACATAGATCAAACTAAAAGAAAACTTAAGAAAAAGATATTTGACGGAATTCCACCTTTTCCATAGTGTACTAGCAACGGTTAACAGTAGGGTATGGTGTCGAAGTGTTAAATTGAAAAGAATACTGATAATATTTAGATGACTGTTCCTTAGAAAAGCATTGTTGTAGAACTGGAAAGGGGAAAAGGAGAATAATTATACAAGCAATGATGATAATAATAATAATAATAGTAATAATAATAATAATAATAATAATAATAATAATAATAATAATAATAATAATAATAATAATAATGAATACAAGTAAGATAATGTGACACAGTGTACTAAAAATCTTCACCACAGGAATGGAAAGTTGACTCCACACGAAAAAAATAAATAGGTATAAATACAACTGTGGAAGGTAAAAACAAACAAACAAAAAAACGGTAGACTAGAAAATTACTCAACGAACGACTTTCACGTGTAATGAATCTCTCCAAGGCTCCTGTTGTCCCGCTGTGTGACTGTTGAATAACGGGGGAGAGAGAGAGAGAGAGAGAGAGAGAGAGAGAGAGAGAGAGAGAGAGAGAGAGAGAGAGAGAGAGCAAAACACACAGCAGTCTCATTATGCTTCACTTTCATTGCCGTGTGTGTGTGTGTGTGTGTGTGTGTGTGTGTGTGTGTGTGTGTGTCTCTACTGTTTGTATTTTAATGTTTATTCGTTTGTCTGTATTTGCTGTCAGGGTGCATATCTTTCTTTCTATCTATCTATCTATCTATCTACTTATCTATCCATCTATCTGTCTTTTTGGGTCTTATTATTTCTCCATCTTGTAATTATGTTTGTCTATGTCTGTCTGTCTCTGTCCTGTTTAATTATTTGTGTGTATGTATGTCTGTGTGTCTGTCTGTCTGTATGTATGTATGTATGTATGTATGTATGTATGTGTGTCTGTCCTTTTTTTTTTGACAGCTCAGGAAACAGCTCAAAGGCAACAAATAAAAGGGGTAAAAAAAAACGCTAATCGCTGTTCCCACAAAGACAAAAGTAATAAGTGGGCAAAAGAGAGGTCAATTTCGGGAGGAGAGGTGTCTGTCTGTATGTATGTATGTATATATGTCTGTCTCTATGTATGTATGTGTGTATGTGTGTCTCTGTCTCTATGTATGTATGTAGGTCTTTGATTAACTACCTGTCTGTCTGTTTGTATGTCTATCTGTACGCATGTATGTGTGTCTACCTCTCAGTCTGGCCCCACCGTCGACCCACTTCTGCAGGTAAAAAGCAGCAGCAAGGTGGCAATTTAAAAGCTTCCGCATACTATTAACATTCTCTTCATCTACCTATCTATTTATCATCTATCTATCTATGTCTCTTTCATTTTATCTCGTGTTCTCTCTATATCTATTTGTCAGTCTATATTTATCTATTTGTCTTTTAACTCGTGGGACCTATGTATCTGTGTATCTGCCTATCTGCCTATCTATCTATCAATCTGTCTATCAATCTACCTATCTATCTATCTATCTATCTATCTGTCTGTCTGTCTGTCTGTCTGTCTGTCTGTCTCTCTGTCTGTCTGTCTGTCTGTCTGTCTGTCTATTTTTTTTTTTTTTTTACAACAAAGGAGACAGCTCAAGGGCACACAAAAAAGAAAACAATAATAAAAAAAAAGCCCGCTACTCGCTGCTCCCAAAAAAGAATCAAAAGAGGTGGCCGAAAGAAAGGTCAATTTCGGGAGGAGAGGTGTTCTGATACCCTCCTTTTGAAAGAGTTCAAGTCGTAAGCAGGAGGAAATACAGATGAAGGAAGATTGTTCCAGGGTTTACCAGCGTGAGGGATGAAAGAGTGAAGATGTTGGTTAATTCTTGCAGAAGGGGTTTGGACAGCATAGGGATGAGCATGAGTAGAAAGTCGTGTGCAGCGGGGCCGCGGGAGGGGGGAGGCATGCAGTTAGCAAGTTCAGAAGAGCAGTCAGCGTGGAAATATCGATAGAAGATAGAAAGAGAGGCAACATCGCGGCGGAATTTAAGAGGTAGAAGACTATCAGTAGGAGGAGGAGAGCTGATGAGACGAAGAGCCTTAGACTCCACTCTGTCCAGAAGAGCTGTGTGAGTGGAGCCTCCCCACACGTGAAATGCATACTTCATACGAGGGCGGACAAGGCCCCTGTATATGGATAGCAACTGCGCGGGGGAGAAGAACTGGCGGAGACGATACAGAACGCCCAACCTCGAGGAAGCTGATTTAGCGAGAGAGGAGATATGAAGTTTCCAGTTGAGATTTTGAGTTAAGGATAGACCGAGGATGTTTAGTGTTGAAGATGGTGACAGCTGAGTGTTGTCGAAGAATAGGGGATAGGTGTTTGGAAGATTGTGTCGAGTTGATAGGTGGATAAATTGAGTTTTTGAGGCATTGAAGGACACAAGGTTCCTTCTGCCCCAATCGGAAATGATAGCAAGGTCTGAGGTTAAGCGTTCTGCAGCCTCCAGTCTGGAGTCGTGTACTTCCTGTTGAGAGGGTCTTCTATTGAAAGAAGTTGAATAATGCAGAGTGGAGTCGTCGGCGTATGAGTGGACAGGACAGTTTGTTATGGAAAGATCATTGATGAATAACAGGAAGAGAATGGGTGATAGGACAGAGCCCTGTGGAACGCCACTGTTGATAGGTTTAGGGGAAGAGCAGTGACCGTCTACCACTGCAGAGATTGAACGGCCGGAAAGGAAACTGGAGATAAAGGAACAGAGAGAGGGATAGAATCCGAAAGAGGGCAGTTTAGAAAGCAAAGACTGGTGCCAGACTCTATCGAAGGCTTTCGATATGTCTAGCGCAACAGAGAAAGTTTCACCGAAACGGCTAAGAGAGGATGACCAAGAGTCAGTTAAGAGAGCAAGAAGATCGCCAGTAGAACGCCCTTTGCAGAACCCATACTGGCGATCAGATAGAAGGTTAGAAGTGGAAAGATGCTTTTGAATCTTCCGGTTAAGGATTGATTCAAAAGCTTTAGATAGACAGGAAAGTAAAGCTATAGGGCGGTAGTTTGAGGAATTGGAACGGTCACCCTTCTTAGGCACAGGCTGTACAAAGGCATACCTCCAGCAGGAAGGAAAGATAGATGTTGATAGGCAGAGACGAAAGAGTTTGACCAGGCAGGGTGTCAGCACAGAAGCACAGTTTTTAAGGACAATAGGAGGCACTCCATCAGGTCCATAAGCCTTCTGAGAGTTGAGGCCAGAGAGGGCATAGAAAACATCATTTGGAAGAATCTTAATAACAGGCATAAAGGAGTCAGAGGGGGGATGAGTAGGAGGAATATGCCCAGAATCGTCCAGGGTGGAGTTCTTACAGAAAGTTTGAGCGAAGAGTTCAGCTTTAGAGACAGATGAGACGGCAGTGCTGCCGTCAGGGTTAAGGAGAGGAGGGAAAGAGGAAGAAGTGAAATTGGAGGAGATATTTTTGGCTAGATGCCAGAAGTCACGGGAAGAATTAGAAGAAGCAAGGTGTTGACATTTTCTATTAATGAAAGAAGTTTTGGTAAGTCGGAGAATAGATTTGGCACGATTCCGGGCTGAAATGTAAAGATCAAAGTTAGCGGGAGTTCGAAGGCTCTGGAACCTTTTGTGAGCTGCCTCTATCTTTAATAGCACGAGAACAAGCATGATTAAACCAAGGCTTTTTAGCATGAGGAGTAGAGAAAGTACGTGGAATGTATGCCTCCATTCCAGCGACAATCACCTCTGTGATGCGCTGAGCACACACAGAGGGGTCTCTCTCCTGGAAGCAGTAATCATTCCACGGGAAATCGGAAAAGTACATCCTCAGGCGTCCCACCGAGCTGAAGCAAAATGCCAGAAGCATCGCCTCTTCGATGGGTCCAGAGGATGTACAGGAGCGATAGGACAGGATCCAGAAATAAGGTTATGATCGGAGGAGCCCAACGGAGAGAACAATTTGACAGAGTAAGCAGAAGGATTAGAGGTAAGGAAGAGGTCTAG